>NW_014577108.1:90197-99115 GCF_000485595.1 Priapulus caudatus | reverse complement strand
TCGATGCACATGCTGCTGGAGTGGCTGGCAGATGCAGAGATGCAGCTGAGGGACGCGGGACCTCTCCCTGAGGATGAGGAGACCGTGCTGGCTCAGATAGAGGAACACAAGGTGAGTCTCCCCCTCCTCCCCTCTCCCCCTCCTCCCCTCGCTCACCGCCTTGCCTCGCTAACTAAATAATTTTATTTTCCTCTTCTTTCTCATTCCTCGTCTTACTAACAATGTAGCCTCCTTCCCCTCACCTACTAAAACCTACTCTGGCTCCTCCCCACACGCCACTAACTACATGGCTTCCTCTCTCCTCTCTCTTCCTTCGCTCACCTCTTACCTCAGTAACAACAGTTTTCTTTCTTTCTCCGTCTATCCCCCGCCACTCGACTAATGTTGTAGCATTCTCTCGCTCACTCTTCCGTTCGCCTCATTAATGAAATGGTTTCCTCCCTCGCTCATCTCTCACCTCTCTATCTCTCTCTCTCTGTGTGTCTCTCTCTCTCTCTCTCTCTCTCTCACACGCCTCCTCCCTTCACTCACTAATGACCTCTCTCTCTCTCTCTCTCTTCTCTCTCACACGCGTTCTTCCCTCCCTGCAGAAGCTACTAGCCGACCTCGTGACGCGGGAGGCGGACATGCGTCACTGCGAGACCGCCTCCCTTCACTCACTAACGACCTCTCTCTCTCTCTCTCTCTTCTTCTCTCTCATGTACATTCTTCCCTCCCTGCAGAAGCTACTAGCCGACCTCGCGGCGCGGGAGGCAGACATGCGTCACTGCGAGACCACCGGCGCCGCCATCCTACGCGAGTGCCACCCGGACGCCGTCGCCGCCGTGCGACACTGGCTGACGATCGTCGCCACGCGCTGGGAGGAGGTGAGCGGGTGGGCGGCGGGGCGGGACGCGCGGCTCGACGACCACCTAGCGGTGCTGCGGGACAACGCCGCGCTGCTCGAGTCGCTGCTCGGCTGGCTGACGGGCGCCGAGGCGACGATGAAGGCGCTGGAGACGCAGCCGATCCCCGAGGACTTGCCCGCGGTCGAGGAGCTGATACGAGACCACCAGGACTTCCAGGCGGACATGCAGCTGAGACAGCCCGACGTGGAGAGGGGAGGAGGAGGAGGAGCTGACGCGTCGCATAGCACCCCGCTCGCGCGCGGGAAGAAGGGAGTGCACGCAAGGTGAGAGGGGGGTGAGGGAGGTAGGGGAGGGATGAGGGGAGGAGGGGAGGAGGAGGAGCTGACGCGTCGCATAGCATCCCGCTCGCGCGGGGAAAGAAGGGCGTGCACGCAAGGTGAGAGGGAGGGGAGCGGGAGAAGGATGGGTGGGGTGCACGATGTGGTTGTCATCCAGGGAAGATGTAGAAGAAGGAAAGGAGAGACAAGGAGAGAGTAAGAGAGAGATAGAGGGGGGAGAGAAAGATAAAAAGAAAGAGTGGTACTTCGACAACTGAAAAGAAAAGTAGAAGTTGATAGGTGAGCGGGTGTGCAGGGTTTGATGTTAGAGTCAGTATCTGACGTCGAGGATTTAACAAGGAACATACATACGTGCACGTCGCCAAGTTGCATGTTGATCAAACTAGGTTCAATCAATTAACAAAGAAAGAGTGGTACTTCGACAACTGAAAAGAAAAGTAGAAGTTGATAGGTGAGCAGGTGCGCAGGGTTTGCTGTTAGAGTCAGTATCTGACGTCGAGGATTTAACAAGGAACATACATACATACATGCACGTCGCCAAGTTGCATGTTGATCAAACTAGGTTCAATCAATTAACACTACGGCGGAAAAGCTCGATGTAAGTCCTTAACTTTAATCACGAGCAACGTTTCTCTCTCGCCACCAGTGAGAGCCCCGAGTACAAGAACCCGCGGGTGTCCGAGCTGTCGAACAAGTGGCGCGGCGTGTGGCTGCTGGCAATCGAGCGACAGCGTAAGCTGGAGGACATGTACAATCACCTTCAGGAGGTCGAGCGATTCAAGCAGTTCAGCTTCGAGGACTGGCGACAGAGGGTGAGCTATGTTTGTTGGTAGTTTAAACTTTACGTTCTAGCTAGTCTAGCGCAGATTTGGATGAGACGTGCCATTCGTCCGTAACGCGTCGCAGTTTATGTTCGGTTGCGTTCTAGTTTCTGTTCAATTAAGTTCTATTTCAGTTACGTTACGATATTTTAAACTTTACGTTCTATCCAGTCTCGGGTAAATTTGGAGCAGCCGTGCCATTCGTCCGTAATGCGGCACATTTCACGCTGTTTTGCGAATAGTCATTCAAAGTTTTCGAAGAATTTTCCAAACATATCATATCTTTGTCATTACAAACAGACTTTTACACTATTTTATGAATGATCATTCATAGTTACGTGGTCATTTTCTAAACTATACTAAGTCTTGTTCATCATCCTTATGTCTTTTTCATTACAAAATTAAACGTACTCTTCTTCATACTAAAGAAATTTTACAGTCGAGTAAAATTAAGCATGGAGAAGCCAAATCGGTGTACGGTTGCTAACAAATCTGCTCTTTGCATCATCATCATTGTTTCTGCATCTGTATGCACCGATGCACGTGTATATTGAGCGTGGCTTTGTTTCTTCGTTACAGTACATGAAGTGGATGAACCACAAGAAGTCTCGCGTGATGGACTTCTTCCGCAGACAGGACAAGGACCACGACGGCAAGGTGACGCGAGAGGAATTCATAGAGGGCATACTCGCCTCAAGTAAGTTACACGCCGGTGACGATAGATTTCTCACGTTTAGTGTCAATGTGAAGCCTTATTCTTCTGTTTGAGTGTAATAACAAAATCCAGCGACGAATCCTTCGAATCTACTTCCTTAAACGAATCTGCGATAAATATGCTCTCATGAGACGCATATTTCTCTCGCCTGTGCAGAGTTTGCGACGAACCGCATGGAGATGGACGCCGTCGCTGACATCTTCGATCGAGACGGCGACGGCTACATCGACTACCGAGAGTTCGTGGCCGCGCTCCGGCCCGATAGAGAGGTAGGTCGCATCCTCCCCCCTGCTAATCTCTGAGAGTACGTACTTGTGGTGGGAGAATGTTCAAGAGAGAGAGAGAGAGAGAGCGAGGTAGTTATCTGTGGTTATGCAGAGAAATATTTGCGGTCGTTGTTGTTATCTGAGACCTAGAGTTTTTAGTGGTCGGTTCTACCTCTGTTTATCTGGAGTCTAGATGATGAAATCAGTAGCATAAAATCTAGATAATATTAGTCTAGCATAAAATCTGAATGGAATCAGTCTAGCATAAATTCTAGATAAAATTCGTAGTTTGGAGTTTCAACAGCGACCTGCTTGTGTCGCCATCGCTCGCTGAAACTCCGTGTGTCCATGTTTGTTAACCGGGTGTCTCGTTGTTTGCTTTTGCTGACCCGCGTGTTGTGTAGTCCCTCGCGTGTCCGTGTTTACTGACAGTGTATCTTATGTCGTCTGTTTCCTTGCAGAGTTCGAAGCCGAAGACGAACGCGGACGTGATCAATGACGAGGTGAAGCGGGCCGTGCACAACTGCTCCTGCCCGAAACAGTTCCTCGTGCATCAGATAGGCGAGGGCAAATACAGGGTACGTAGGCAACCCCCCGCGCCCCCGGCGCCACGCACATGTATGCGCGGCGATGTTTCCCCGAGCCTCCCTCATGATATATCTGTCATAGATGTATACAGCGTGATAGACAGCATCGTTAATATAATAGACTGATGGACAAGTATCGTTAATATAATAGACTGATGGAAAACTATCGTTAATAGACTGATGGACAAGTATCGCTAATAGACTGATGGACAAGTATCGCTAATAGTCATCGAGCATAATATACAAGTTTGGCACAGACATAGTGTGATAGACAAGTTTTACATATACAAGTTTGGCACAGACATAGTGTGATAGACAAGTTTTACATAGACATAGAGCTTCATAGACAAGTTTGACACTGACATAGAGCTTGATAGACAAGTTTAACAGAGACAGAACGTGATGGACAAGGTTGATGTTGAGAGATGGGTTACCTCGTGCCGCTGCCCGCAGCTGGTGGTACGCAGAGGGAAAAATTTCAGTCTCGTATGCGACACGTTTGCACAACCGAAAATCGTCCACTTGCACTTTACGTGTCGTCACACTCACATACGTGACGTCACTTAATAGCTTTCGTTTCCCGCAGGACTATCAAGTTATCGGCGCCATCTTTAAGGTACACGTATGTGCACGTGCTTGCAGAGAGAGTGTTGCTGTGTTTAATTTGCCCGTACTGACGAGTAACGTACATGTACATGTGCATGCTGTCCGTACGTACCAGTGTTTCCCCCTGCATTGACACGCCGCCTCGCTCAAATTCTCAGCCGCCACACAGAAATTTGTTCAAAACACCGCCGCGCTGACGAAAATCTCATACAATGTGTCCAGAATAGCTCAAAATGCACAAACACAACCTTTGCTAGGACCTTGAAACGCGCAAACACACCAAAAGAATTTACTACCTCACTTTTTGGCCAGGGGAAATACTGCATACAACAGAGTCGCTTGTAGAGTTTTCTCCTCCTAATCCTCCTAATCCTCCACAGATTCAATCGGCATGCTGTGAATATTAGTGGGCGAGACTAGACATTTGCTTTTAAGCTAGCTGCAGTGAATCTGCAAGAGCATAGAGGTGCATAGAGTTTTGTGAGTGTGTGTAGCGGGACGTAACGGTAGTTTCGAACGTAGAGTAGAGGGATGGGCGTTCGTGCTTTGGTTTGGCTAGCGAACGTTCTTTGGCTGTGCATGAAATCGAGTAGAACGTTTCCTGGGAGAAAGTGCAGTGCGACTAGTTGTTACCCGTACTATCGGCTTACATAAGGGGTTGTTTACATAAGGTGTTTCTATGCGATGTGCACGTGCGTTGCTCTGGTTCAGGGGCAGTTCGGTGCATGTTAGGGTTGCTTTCCTCGTCGTATATGGGCACGCACTGCATGGATCCAATGCATACTAGCAGCCACTTGTTTTGTTGAGTGCTCAGAGAGAGAGAGAGAGAGAGAGAGAGAGAGAGAGAGAGAGAGAGAGAGCGAGGTAGTTATCTGTGGTTATGCGGAGAAATATTTTCGGTCGTTGTTGTTATCTGAGACCTAGAGTTTTTAGTGGTCGATTCTACCTCTGTTTAAGTTTTCTGTCAGTTCTACCTCTGTTTATCTGGAGTTTAGATGATGAAATCAGTAGCATAAAATCTAAATAATATTAGTCTAGCATAAAATCTAGATGGAATCAGTCCAGCATAAATTCTAGATAAAATTCGTAGTTTGGAGTTTCAACAGCGACCTGCGTTTCGTGTCGCCATCGCTCGCTGAAACTCCGTGTGTTCATGTTTGTTAATCGGGTGCCTCGTCGTTTGCTTTTGCTGACCCGCGTGTTGTGTAGTCCCTCGTGTGTCCGTGTTTACTGACTGTGTATCTTATGTCGTCTGTTTCCTTGCAGAGTTCGAAGCCGAAGACGAACGCGGACGTGATCAATGACGAGGTGAAGCGGGCCGTGCACAACTGCTCTTGCCCGAAACAGTTCCCATTCCTCGTGCATCAGATAGGCGAGGGCAAATACAGGGTACGTAGGCAACCCCCCGCGCCCCCGGCGCCACGCACATGTATGCGCGGCGATGTTTCCCCGAGCCCTGCGTGAACAGGCGAGGGCTCCCTCATGATATATCTGTCATAGATGTATAGTATCAGGAGTAGATAAAGGGTAGATAAGGGTTCCCTTTATCTACTCCTGATAGTATGCATAGCGTGATGGACAGTATCGTTAATATAATAGACTGATGGACAAGTATCGTTAATATAATAGACTGATGGACAAGTATCGTTAATATAATAGACTGATGGACAAGTATCGTTAATATAATAGACTGATGGAAAACTATCGTTAATAGACTGATGGACAAGTATCGTTAATAGACTGATGGACAAGTATCGTTAATAGACTGATGGACAAGTATCGTTAATTGACTGATGGACAAGTATCGTTAATTGACTGAGGGACAAGTATCGATAATAGTCATCGAGCATAATATACAAGTTTGACACTGAAATAGAGCTTGATAGACAAGTTTGACATGGACATAAAACGTAATGGACAAGTTTGACACTGACATAGAGCTTGATAGACAGGTTTGACAGAGACAGAACGTGATGGACAAGGTTGATGTTGAGAGATGGGTTGCAGTTACCTCGTGCCGCTGCACGCAGCTGGTGGTACGCAGGGGGAAAAATTTCAGTCACGTACGCAACGTTTGCACACAACCGAAAATCGTCCACTTGCACTTTACGTGTCGTCACACTCACATACGTGACGTCACTTAATAGCTTTCGTTTCCCGCAGGACTATCAAGTTATCGGCGCCATCTTTAAGGTACACGTATGCGCACGTGCTTGCAGAGAGAGTGTTGCTGTGTTTAATTTGCCCGTGCTGACGAGTAACGTACATGTACACGTGCATGGCCATGCTGTCCGTACGTACCAGTGTTTCCCCCTGCATTGACACGCCGCCTCGCTCAAATTCTCAGCCGCCACACAGACATTTGTTCAAAACACCGCCTCGCTGACGAAAATCTCATACAATATGTTCAGAATAGCTGAGAATGCACAAAAGTGCACCATTTTTTCAAAAATTTCTTCGAGGGGGGGTTCCTTTGCTAGGACCTCGAAACGCGCAAACACACCAAAAGAATTTACTACCTCACTTTTTGGCCAGGGGAAATACTGCATACAACAGAGTCGCTTGCAGAGTTTTCTCCTCCTGATCCTCCACAGATTCAATCGGCATGCTGTGAATATTAGTGGGCGAGACTAGACATTTGCTTTTAAGCTAGCTGCAGTGAATCTGCAAGAGCATAGAGGTGCATAGAGTTTTGGGAGTGTGTAATGGTAGTTTCGAACGTAGAGTAGAGGGATGGGCGTTCGTGCTTTGGTTTGGCTAGCGAACGCTCTTTGGCTGTGCATGAAATCGAGTAGAACGTTTCCTGGGAGAAATTGCAGTGAGCCACTAGTTGTTACCGGTGCTATCGGCTTACATAAGGGCTGTTTACATAAGGTGTTTCTATGCGATGTGCACGTGCGTTGCTCTGGTAGGGGCAGTTCGGTGCATGTTAGGGTTGCTTTCCTCGTCGTATATGGGCACGCACTGCATGGATCCAATACATACTAGCAGCCACTTGTTTTGTTGAGTGCTCAGCACTCGAGTCACGATTGCACCGAGAGGTGGTTGCACACACAGCTCTGCAGTAGGCCAGCAATGTTTGCTGTAAGTGTAAGCAAGGTGTTTCAACACAACATAACTTCTATATACATCTTACTGAGTTTTCTCATTGTGGCATTATGTATTATTAATTATTATTTATTTATTATTATTTATGAAGTGGTGGAATGGGACCCCGGTGTTAACAGCGGGGAATGACGCGAGACCATCTGAAATGTCAATTGGCATTAGTAGCATCGCGTGAACGTCTGATCGGTATCGCGCCACACGCAAGAGAACTGTTCATTAAAATAATAATCATTCTGGCCCACATCTTCCCCCACTACTGCACCACTGTCAGCTGCATCAACCATTCCCTTCCCCCTTAGACAATGCAATTGATATGTAAGTATATATATATAGAGAGAGAGAGAGAGAGAGAGAGACAGATAGATAATATAGACATTTACATAAATATAGATAGCACAAAATGAATCATCCGTGCATGTGAAAGATCAGTGCCCATCTCACTGCGGGTCACCCGCGCGGCAGACGAACATCTCATCAAGATCGTCATTAAACGCAATGTCGACTACTCCCTTCCCACGCGCCGTCCGACGCAGGCGCCCCCTGGCGACCGTCACTCAACTCCCGTTCCCTCCGTGCGACTTCTATTTAACTGTGCGACTTTTTCTCTCATCTTCCCACCTATTATCCGATGCGAGCACCCGTTCCCTCCATGCGACTTTTTCTCTCATCTTCCCACCTATTATCCGATGCGAGCACCCGTTCCCTCCATGCGACTTTTTCTCTCATCTTCCCACCTATTATCCGATGCGAGCACCCGTTCCCTCCATGCGACTTTTTCTCTCCGTTCATGCAGCTCCTATGTGACCGTGTGATTAACCTCTCTCCGTCCATGCAGCTCCTATGTGACTGTGCGATTAACCTTCTCTCTCGTCTCTCTCTCTCTCCCCGGCAGTTTGGCGATTCGCAGAAGCTGCGGCTGGTGAAGATACTGCGCAGCACAGCGATGGTGCGCGTCGGCGGCGGATGGATCGCGCTCGACGAATTCCTCGTCAAGAACGACCCGTGCAGAGGTAGGTACTCCCTCCCCCTCCCGCCCCCGGGGGGGGGGTGGTCCCTCCGCCGCAGCGCGGACTGAGGAGGCGCGGCGGAGGCGTCCTAGTAGCTAACTGGGTTGCGCGAAATCTCACGCTCTCGTACGTGCGTGAGTTGTCTCGGAACTCTGGGTGCGTGTCTTCGCTCGCCATGTGTTCATGTTCGTAACTTTTGGCGGGATTGGATAGGAGTGAGGCGTCGTTGTACATTTGTCTGTCTGTGTACATTTGTGGTGAGAGAGCGGGAAGGAGGTGGGAAGCAAGGTTTGAAAGGTTGAGCACGTCGTCAGTAAAAGTTCGACTAATATCTCTTCGTACTTATATAGTACTATAACTTAATAGTTCATCTATAACTTCTCTCGATGGAATAACTCGGTATATAATGATGCCTGCAGCGGAGTGATGCATATTCAGTGGTGCGTCGGTGCTCCACGTGGGATTCAATGGAAAAACTTGAGGGATGCTGCAAATGAGCTTTAGATTTGAGAGCATATTAGACCCTACATGAGTCTGGGGATAACCCTGAGGTGTTTAAGGAATGTGTGATCCCCCTTAATAAACGCCATGTGCGGTATATATAATATATATATAAATATAT
>NW_014577108.1:84594-90187 GCF_000485595.1 Priapulus caudatus | reverse complement strand
CTTACATTACATAATTGCATCGTCTAAGGGGGAAGGGATTGGTTGATGCAGCTGACAGTGGTGCAGTAGTGGGTGAAGATGTGGGCCAGAATGATTATTATTTTAATGAACAGTTCTCTTGTGTGGGGCGCGATACCGACCAGACGTTCACGCGATGCTACTAATGCCAATTGACATTTCAGATGGTCTCGCGTCATTCCCCGCTGTTAACACCGGGGTCACTGCGGGTCACCCGCGCGGCAGACGAACATCTCATCAAGATCGTCATTAAACGCAATGTCGTCTGCCGACTACTCCCATCCCACGCGCCGTCCGACGCAGGCGCCCCCTGGCGACCGTCACTCAACTCCCGTTCCCTCCGTGCGACTTCTATTTAACTGTGCGACTTTTTCTCTCATCTTCCCACCTATTATCCGATGCGAGCACCCGTTCCCTCCGTGCGACTTTTTCTCTCCGTCCATGCAGCTCCTATGTGACTGTGTGATTAACCTTCTCTCTCGTCTCTCTCTCTCCCCGGCAGTTTGGCGATTCGCAGAAGCTGCGGCTGGTGAGGATACTGCGCAGCACAGTGATGGTGCGCGTCGGTGGCGGATGGATCGCGCTCGACGAATTCCTCGTCAAGAACGACCCGTGCAGAGGTAGGTACTCCCTCTCCCTCCCGCCCCGCCCCTCGGGGGGTGGTCCCTCCGCCGCAGCGCGGACTGAGGAGGCGCGGCGGAGGCGTCTTAGTAGCTGACTGGGTTGCGCGAAAACTCACGCTCTCGTGCGTGCGTGAGTTGTCTCGGAATTCTGGGTGCGTGTCTTTGCTCGCCGTCTGTTCATGTTCGTAACTTTTGGCGGGATTGGATAGGAGTGAGGCGTCGTTGTACATTTGTCTGTCTGTGTACATTTGTGGTGAGAGAGCGGGAAGGAGGTGGTAAGCAAAGTTTGAAAGGTTGAAAACGTCGTCAGTAAAAGTTCGACTAATATAACTTCTCTCGATGGAATAACTCGGTATATAATGATGCCTGCAGCGTAGTGATGCATATTCAGTGGCGCGTTGGTGCTCCACGTGGGATTCAATGGAAAAACTTGAGGGATGCTGCAAATAAGCTTTAGATTTGAGAGCATATTAGACCCTACATGAGTCTGGGGAGAACCCTGAAGTGTTTAAAGAATGTGTGATCCCCCTTAATAAATGCCATGTGCGGTACTCGGCGCGTGCTCTCCAGCAAAGCTGCATATATATGTACGTATATATTATATATACTGAAACCTGCATATGCAGCACAACACACATCATATATATTATATCATATACCTTTATAAAACTATATATTTAGTTAACAACAAGCAATCTATAGACGAATATGCACAGGTCTAATATATACCGTGCCGTACTGTTACAACTATAGTGTAAAGGGATGTCTTCACTTTTTTGGCGAGAGCGAAATTTCACTTTTCGTCTCACCACAACCATTACAATGGCGAACTCAAAAACGTCACACAGAAAATGGAATGCCTATAATAAGCAGTCTCTCTCTCTCACGCCAATGGCCGGAGAAAATCGTCGTCAAATCATGTTAGCTAGCACCTACCGAGCTAGATTCTATGGCCGACGATGTCGTCCAGCGGTAAGAGATGTACGTCAACATATCAAGCACAAGCAGCTGCCCAAATTTCGGCCTGCGCTCCGAGGCGCGTACTTTCGTAGCTCTCTTCTCTCTATGCAGGCGTTACGCGGGACCCGCAATCACGCAGCATGACGGAGACACATCTTTCTCATGTCATGGGGGGAACAGAAGAAGGGTACCCTCGCATCATCGTGCGCGGGCCGTCAGCGTTTCCGCGGCGATAGAAAATACGCAAGCTTTTTGTCGTTTATCTCGATGGACGCGACGGCTATATATGTACAGCGCAGAACTATGTACAGCGGGTAAGAAACATCAGCTCCCGTTATTTTCAGCGGCCATAAAATCGTAAATCAATAACATGTACACCGTTTTATACAAAAATACAACAACCGTAGCAAATCGGGACTCAGAACATGCTGTATGCTGCACTGTGTGGCTGCACCACACGGCTGCACAGCACAGAATCCACGCGTGCAAAGCTGCATTGGAATAAACAAGCAAGTGCTAAGTGTTCGGTTCAGTAGTTCCACCTAGGTGGCGCCATCATCACTCAGTAGTTCCACCTAGGTGGCGCCGGCTTCGCTCCCGACCCGCTCGACGAACTCGACGTGCGCGGCCGAATGCCGCCACGGGCGTTTGCGCCGGCCGCTGGCCCGTGCTAGTGCGGGGCGTGCGCGTCGCCGCTGCGCCGCCGTCCGTTTCCCGGCTGACGCGCGGGAACTGCCGCTTTGGTGGCCTGCTGCCCGGCTCCGCTTGTCAAGCGCACACTCCCTCGGACACGTGACCTGCAACGCCCTGCCGGCGCCGCGCTACGGTGTTTCGGCCTGATGGGTCGCCGGACCCCCCTGCGGAGCGCGCCGCCGGGCCGGGCGGCGGACGGTCGCGGTCGCGAGGCACGACAGCCCGTGGAATGCTGCGGCCCCGCATCCCGCTCCCCGCTTACGCCTGCCCCTGCGACGCGCCGTCCCCCTCTGCCAAATACGACGGAGCCCCGCGACGCTCACTTCGTTAGATCTAGCGAACAGATCACAAGGAAATGCTATCCAATCGAGGAATTTAATCATGTATTCCATTTATTAATCTAAGTACTCATAAACTTCTCAACTTATGTTTCTATTATCATTTCTAATTAATAATCTTTTCCTAAAGTTGGTTCTTTCGTAATTAAAGTAACTTAATCATTAACTTCAGTTAGGTAATTTATCGCAGTAGCTAGCAACTCGTTTCCTTTTCTTTTTAAATTATATCAGTAACCTGTTATACCTTGGTGCACTGATAACAGTTTTATTATGGTGGGCCAACCCAAATATCATCCCTCAACGCACTCCGCGTTTAATACACACTACTACTTTCACATGATCGTGGCATATTATTTATCAATAATCATTTATCAAGGATCTTATAAGTTATTGACAAAGATCGTCATTCTTGATTCGTCATTCTTGTTCTTCAATCGGGATCGCTTCTCAGAACAGCTTAACTTAGCAAAACATGGCGAAACCAAGACCCAAGACTCTACTAGACATGCACCCGTCATTTATCACTATTGCTAACCACCAACATCAGTCCAATCAAGCGCAGAGACGGTCGAGCAAGGCGACGCAGCGCGAGCGCCACAGCCGCTACGGGTGGCTACCAGGGGTTAGGAAGCTTTGGGAGCGTTGGAAGCTCCCTCCGGTGAGCGAGCCGCGAGAGCCGCTGTCGCTGCCCGCCAAGCTGCCTAGCTTGGCGTGTTCTCGCCAGGGTTTGGTGTGAGGCGTTTTCTCGCGAATCTGACGACGGGAAATAAAGAGCGGACGTCAGTCGCGGAGGCGTCATAGACAGGATTGCGCGGCCGAGGAACGCTGCCTCACGTTTACTTCCGTCATTCGAGAGTTACACCCACCAAACCTTCAGCGCGCAACACTACACCCCCCCGCGCGCATTCAAGCGAAGCACGGCAACGTGAAGGCGGGAGCGTGGTGGGGGCGCTGACGGCGGAGCGCGGCAGCGGCGCACGGGGCGCAGGAGCGCGCACGCGCGGGGGGAGCGGCAGAACGCACTGACACATCCAACCACAACACACACAACAATACACAAACACGTTCGACGCGACGCTGCCATCGCACACGCTCGCTAATTACACGCACGCAACCACACATCATAACCACACGCCACGAACGCACGTCCACGTCGACGCACTGCACGCACTAACTACAACACACACACACACACAACACACAGAGCATCGCTGCAGACAGTGTGCCGTCGCGCTGTATACGTTATTTTGGTGATGGGCCTGGTCTGTTCGTACGGCAAAGATGGTGGGCGCGGAGGCGAGCGGGCCGCGCCGAGAAGTTTTGTCTTTTTGTTCCGGGGGGGGGGGGGGGGGGGGATTAGTCAAAAAGAAAAGCCTTTTCTTTGATGGGCGCAGAGCCGTGGGCTTCGAACCAAGCTTGGAACTACCCTTAGATTTGGCGGAACGCTGCATGGCCTGGGATAAAAACGCCCATCTTGCTGACGGTGGCGAGCCTGGTGAGGACGTCTGATGTCTTCGTCGAGGCGGAAGGCCGGTGGGGTGTAGCTAGAAGGATAAGTCACGGGGGAGAGGGTGAGCGGGGCGCCGCGCATGCACACCACACATACACACCACCCACGAGAGACGGCCCGCCGAAGCAATCATCCCCACAGGGCAAGCCGAGAAGGCCACTGTGGCGCCCGGGCAGGGGCCGAAAGCCGGACGCGCGGGTAACCAAACAAAGCCGAGCCCATCCTCGCGCACCGACGACGTCGCCGCAGCGACGCGTCTGCTAACTATGAACGCATGCAGCCCACTCCGTTCACACTCGACTAGTCTAAGCCACACAGCGAGACACGCAGAACAAAGAACACACAGAGAAAGACGAGAACTAAACTGTTACTACCACAACACCGAGATCATCACGACGACACAGGAAACGCGGGAAAATGACAATCCAAAGGTATTCGGTATCGGTAATCGGTAATTCAGGTATCGTCTTGTAACCGAGCAAGCAACGAATACGCTACCGTGTCCACGGATATCACAGCTGGGTTGAGGAGGAGTTATCGATGGGGACAAGGAGAGGTGTGAGATTGTGAAGGTCGGTGAAGATCGTGTGAAGATCATGTGAAAGTCGTGTGAAGGTCGTGTCCTGATAGCAAGCAGGATTCATGCATATCCAGAAAAGCAGCAGAGCTTCCTACTGTATCTTGTGCCAGCCGACGGGCGGCTAGAATCGTTCAGCATCCGTCTGCACATAGCCGCCACCAGATGAGCAACAGCATCACGCATCAGCAAGTAAACAGTAGCATCAGCACGACAAGCCAAAGCATCAGCAACCATGCTAAATGCAGCCACTTCGCGCCCGCTACTCTCTTGGCACCGGCGGAAAGAAGCGTCGTCGCATGTTACCGTCCTGCCTCTTCCTTCGTTCCTACTGCCTGCCGTGGCGACAGCACCAAGGGGGGGCCCGGGGGGCGTCGGGGATCGGCATACTTTCCCCAGGATCGCGACGTCGAGCCGAGCGCACTCCTCATCCCATCTCCTCGATTATCAGGGAATGACGACTCGGCAGCGGAGCGGCGCGGCGGGAGCTGGCGCAGCTACCTTCTCCACGGGGCTTTTCAAAATCCTCCCCCTCCTGCCTCCTGCTTCCTGCTGGCTGCGCCACCCCTCCCCTCCTCCCTGCTCCTAACTCCTGCCTCCTCCCTGCTGCTTGCTGCTCCTAGCTGCTGCTGCTGCATCCTGCCTACCCTTCCTCCCTGCTGCTGCTGCTACTCCTGCTGCTGCTGCTCGCTCCCCTCCTCCTTCTCCCTCCTCCTCCGTCGGCAGCGGGCAGACTGACCGCCGCTCGGGAAAATCCGACTCTGGAAAGTATTTACAGGCCGCATCCGCGACGGCAGGCGCCGGCAACGGCGCCCTTACCGCCAAGTCGCGTCATTGCCTGCACCAGAGCAGCCTGGACCATGGCGTATTCGAG
>NW_014577108.1:79859-84569 GCF_000485595.1 Priapulus caudatus | reverse complement strand
TGCGGTGCAACTACAGTCCCGGGAGGGGAGGGGACGTATCGAGGGTCGAAACACCCATGATCGATTCGAAAATTCCCTTTACGAGTTTCGATTCTAGAATAAATACTACAGCCCCGGGCGCGGAGGTATTGCCGCGTGTACATAGCAATCGATTAAAAAACCTTTTAATGACAAATTTCAAATTAAAAAAATCAAAATTCAATGACAATTTAAAAATTTCAACGACGCTTCCCGCCGCCCACTGCCCACCCCCAGGCCTCGACCCACTGCCCCGTGACCATCTTGCCAAGCCTACGCCAACAGCAAGAGACGTGCCTACCTCCTTTTCCTCATCCAGTAGAACAAAGCTACGACAGAAAAACGAACACACGTGTCCCTGAGTAGGAACACATTATATGAGCGAGTACGCGCGTCACCAGCAAGTGGCGTGGCCTCTCCAGACTGTCACATCGGTGGTCGACCACAGATTCCCCGAAACGCAAGTCACGCTCGTTCTATTCACAATTATAATATATATATATATATATTTATATACTATATGATATGCTGTGAGAATATATATATAATTATCATAATCATATATGACCAACATCCCGTAAACTTTGTGGTTTCCATCGTGTCATTCATTCGCAGTTGTCATTGCGTCAGCCATCTTTAATTAGGTAAGTTAGTTTTCCTGCTGCATTGTTAGTAGTAGTAGCGGTTTAGTCTCCAACCATGCGTGTAGCGTTTATCCTTTAATTATGCGAGATGGAACTGTTGGTTGTGATATTAGGTGATGAATGGATCTTGTTTCCTACGATGCTAGGTAGACGAGGTTAGGTAGCCGTTGCATGCGTATTGTGGTTACCGGTTATATCTTATGTATTGCTCTTACTGGAAATACACAAGCTTGTGCCGCGTTGTGCGGCCACACCCACTTTACAGTTTCCCCCACAAACACTGTTCAGTCGGTGTGGAGCACACACACACTCAAGACATGGTATTGCAAGGTGACATCGTAATTGTCTACTTGCAAAGTGCATTCCATCGTTGATGTTTCACTCTCTAGGTTATGCTTTTACAAAGTAGGTAAACCCACTTGTTTTCCCTCCTAGCCACGTTTCAGGGTACAATTGCTTTAATTGCGTTAGTACCAAAACATTAACATAGCCTACTGATATATGCTATATAGCAAAGCGTGCGGTGTGTACCAGCTAGCATTGTATACTATATTTAATACTGAGGGCTGCATGCTGCATGCTGGCAATGTTTTATAAAAATGAGAAAAACACCTTGGCTTACCTATATGTATATATAAATGTGTGTAGGTGAATGCCGTGGTGTGGTATGGGGCCAGAAATATAAATAGTGCTCTCATTTATGCAAGGAAGTGATAACGGTTGTCAAGTTCTGAAGCTACGTGTATATTTATCGCAGTACAGACGGTTTTGTTTCACCTATTATTACGAAGTTTTTGCCGTTTCAAAGTTGAAAAAATGCGTGGCAACGGTTTAGAACGGGTGCATGTAGCTAATTGCATGTATATATTATAGTACTATTATTGTTTTGATGTGAAAAAGATTAGTGATGGAATACTTTCTATTCGAATGAGTGATTGATGCCATTGTAATTAATGGAAATTTAAGTGGGTTACAGTGAAATCTTTGCATAGTACGAGATACAACTTTATTTTGCTCAATCAAGCAACAATGTGCAGGAACTGCTCTAATTGTATCTTTCCATTTTAGGTGAAAGAGTGTAAACTTGGTATTGTTTATTAAAATTGTATTTCTATGGGGTACACACAATCTGGCATGGAGATTATTAACCATAATTAATAAAAAATGCTTCAATTATTATTATTTAACTTAGTCACTAGAATTTTTGTTTGGATATTATGGTGGTCGGTGTGGTGTATCTTCATTGGCTTTCGATTTTTTACAATGTTTTATCCATGTAACGAGCGAAAACCGCAAGACCAACGTCAATCTCAAGACCAAATGCATAGTTATTTACTTGACACTTCAGTGATTTATTTTCTGCAATCATCATAACGTTGTCTATTAATATATTTGCTCATTTTTCGAGTTTTTGAATTGAATCTTCTGGAATAAGCACGCTAGCACCTAGTGTAGTTAATGCAGCAGCTGTAAGACAGGGCACCCTCCCCCCACCCCTCCCTTCCCAAACTTGCTCATCTATATAAGTAACTGCTAGTACACCGAAACAGGTGCTACAAATTCCTCGAAACTAATGTGAAGCCAATTAATTTGTATCTCCTCTAATTATTTATTACAATTAATTAAAATTAATTAATTACAATTAACTATTAATTACACTTATGCTCAATGCAGTACATAACCAGGTGGGATATTAATGCATTATATATACATACAAGGATCGATGTGATTCATCGATCCGTCTCGCACCAGTTATCCCCACACAGCATCGACTAGGTACGCTGCACACGGGGAAGCTACTGCGACATAGGAAGCTGTACGATTCTTTCGGTTCGAGCGTAGTCGCGCGTTCACAGGCCCGCGTCCGCGCGTCTAGCTTCTTCTCCCACGTGCACGTTGATCACCTTGTACTTCTCGATCGTCTCTATGTCTCGCTCCAGCTGTTTCATCTCTGCCTCCATCCTCTCCTTCCTGTTCTTCTTCGGTGCCGTGTCGGTGACCACCGAGAGACCCTGGTACTGATGATGCAGCTCCTCCCAGTTCTTCTGCTCGCGAACAAAAATCGGAAGAAATTTGACTTCATCAGGTAGGTTCACACACGCACGCACGCACGCACACGCACGCACACACACACGCACATGCACACACACTGTATAGACTATAGACAATAACGTTCCGCACCACATGCATTATTTAACATAAAGCAGATTATTAATTGAAATACCTTTGCAGCACAGACTGCAGCCAAGTGTGTAATCAAATATTTCATTCTAAATAAACGGGAGTCGATCGATAGCGTGATGCTAAGTGATTAAGCTGTGGGAGCGGAGCGGCTAGGGGTCCAACCTTCAGACCCTGCAGAAATGGTTGTAATCGGTGTTATTTGTTGGTTTTGGTTAGGTTTTGTTGTGTTAGAAGCATGTTAATTATTATATGCCTAAAATCCGAAAGGGTTGTTGCCATTCTAAAAGAGTCAATGACTTAGCAGCTAATATTACCCACCTTAGGTTTTCAGTGTTGTTGAAAAACATGTTCCCAGAATAGCAATATCGTGCACATTGGATCTGAGCAGCTGAGTAGCTTATGCAGAGTATGACTATTGAAGGAGGTGTGTCCTGAATTGCACCACTCTAAAGCCTAAAGGCCCAGTAACCTTTGACCTAATTCGATTCAATTCCAAGCATATAGAACTTACCTTCATAACTCACAATAATAAACGTTTAATACACTTGATCCCGTCTATTTCCTGCGTAAAAAAATACAAAGAGCCAATCCGTCCAGTAAGGGGGCGCAGAATACCGGTCCGTGAGTGCTGATAAGGAAGGACATGCTTTCTTTAAGTGGTGGTCCAGTGGGTATAGTTTTACTCTCTCTATTTTTAATTGCTGTTTTTCGTTTCAAAATGCTTGCACTGCACTGTGTTGTATTGTGCTTGTGTATTGTGGGTTTAGTATAAGTCGTGTTGTATATAAGAGATAGTTGTTATAGCACAAAACTAGCTAATGGTGCATAAATATCGATTGAAACGTATTGATATAAACTATACATAGTATAATATTCTCTATATTCTTGCGCTATTCTGTTGTCCACGTCCTCGTGTGTGATGTGCGAATTATTTGTCTCAGCAATAGTAGATAATTTGCTGTTTCATCGTTAAAAATTTTGTTTGCTTGCAGGGCGCCGGGCGCCGAGGAAAGAGGTACCGATCTTCACTCTATAAGCATCATGTCATGCAGTAGCAGAACTACTAAACCGCATTGAGATTTTGCGTTTCAGGACCCGTAGCGTCTTGCGAATACTAATCGCATGCACTTGCGGGATACATCTGCCAGCCAGTTACCGATGCACATTAAGAAATATCATAGTCTATAGAGAATATCTACTGATACTGTTTAAGATTTGCTCATAGGTTATCGACTGTAGCAATAACAATCTACATGATGGAAATACAATAGATGTTGTCCTCTCAATCCATTTTAAGTATCGATTAATTTAAGTGCTCGTATTAGAGAGGAAATGTAAATTAAACAAATTAGGTTGTTATATATTAAATTATGCCAATAAAATTTAGTCCACGGAATCTTGGTTAAAAACAGTAGCATCAATAACGTTTGCTTTTACTGGCAGATGTATTGTACAGACATAAGTGCATGGTTTAGTGAGGACTTGTGGAAGATGACTTAGGTGTACAGAATGGTAACCTCTAACATTTCGATTTGCAGGCGTTTTTCTTGCAGCATAGCAGCGCTTTGAATGTCTATATGTCTGTATGTGTCCATAATTTGTAAGTATATTAACACTCTAATATTGTCTTGATCGTCTTGAACTAACTCTTGACTAACTCGTGCTACCCTGTTTTTTTCCACATCCTTCCTGCTTCCGTTTGCCGCCATTGTTCCGTCACTCCGTTCGCCTCTCACTGCCGCTCTGCATGGTTCATTTTTTCTCAAAATAATTTCGCGTAATGATTTCGCACGTGGCATTGCATGCTCGCATCACATGCTCGATCGCATCGTGCACCTCCGCTCTATTTATTATTATTATATAT
>NW_014577108.1:70416-74412 GCF_000485595.1 Priapulus caudatus | reverse complement strand
TATCTCTTGACTCACAACTATGGAGTGTATCTACACAACATTACCAATTCGGTTTAGCTGATGGACAGGGTCCGCAAGCATATATGCATCTCGCGAAGCGTACCTTCTTTTTCACGTATTTCGGGGCAAGGCCGGAAGCATCGAGTGGATGTGTGTCGCCTCCCCGCGTGTCCACGACTTTCGGCACGGCTTTCTTCGGAATCGACGTGATGTTCTCCACGGCATTCGTCGTTATGAAGTTCTTGTTCGATTTCAGACCCATGACTGGTTTGTCGTCTATCATCGGTACTAGAGGTCTGCAGGTGTCCTGGTCGGGGTAGTTAAACTGCTTCTCTGCAAATAGGTGAGGTGATTCATGAGTGACTATCGACTCATGCGTAAATGTAGATGAAATGTGCAATGTCTGGTTTAGCCTCATGACTTGGGGCTATGATTAGCTGCCAAGTAAGGTGCTTTCAACTACAGATTTTATACATTTTCAAGATGTAATCTTGCAATTAATCTTAATCTCTGCGCTTAATCGCTTTTAACATCAAGTAACAAATTCACTCTGCTAAAGCGCATATTGCTCTATGCCGGCGTGCATTTGGGGAGGAGTAGGCATCACCGAGAGCCGAGGCTTGCATCTGTGCTGCGTATCACGATAAACTACTGCAGGTTTATCATGCGAAAGAACTACTCCTCATGCAAATGCTAAAAAAGTAAATTCTATCGTACTCACTTGCAGGTAGTTTGAATTCCTTAGAATGTTTGGCGAGAAATTTCTCAGGGGAGAGCAACGGAACCTTTGCCTGTCCCATAGTAGCATGTTCAGACTTGTGCTGCTTTTTTTCCTCTTTTACATTTGAACTGTACATTGATTTGTACCTGCAGCATGCACAAAAGTTCGACTTCAGATCAGTAAACATTGCTATTGCAAGTTACAGTAGTAGTACTAGTAATACTGCTAGGTGGGTATTGCCTATTGGCTTAAATACAGACCTATTTTGAGTAATAAATTCGAGGTGATCCAATCCCATATGGCCAAGTTTGAACATTGAAAGATTAGAGACTGGTCAAGATGTAGACTGTCCACTTATTAATTATATTGGTGGAATGGGTAACACTAACAGTAGGAAAATCATGACAAAAATTATGTTGATGATGAGACAGGATGTTGAAGCATGATGATGAGCAAAATAATGTAAATATAACCAGGGATCTTACAGGGACCAGCAGCTTTGTGCGTGTCCTAGACAGCCAAAACAGAATTCTACTGTCTACCGGTATTGTCTGTCTGTACTGCCCCTTCTCTTCCTTCCAAGTTCCAGTTCCTCCACCCCAGATAATGTGCATGCAAGCATGCGTAGTGCATTCATCGACATCGGCATCGCCCACATTTACAACTAGACAGAGTGCACTCACGGAGAGTGCATACCTCCGCCAGTGACATACGCCATACGACTCACGAACACACGAATAAGCCACGATATATGCCAGCGTACTGACATGTACACGCTGGCTTGCTGGCTTGCTGCTCGCTCGCTCGTAGCAGCCGCTCGTTGCTGCTGCTCGCTCACATGTACACGCTGGCTTGCTGGCTTGCTGCTCGCTCGCTCGTAGCAGCCGCTCGTTGCTGCTACTCGCTCACATGTACACGCTCGCTGGCTCGCTGCGCTGGCTGGCTCGCTGGCTGACGCGCTAATATAGATTGCGCGAACACACGAACACACTATTACTAACACACGGGAGCGAAAACATAACCTCCTCCAACTCCGTTGGGCGGAGGTAATCACAGTAACCTTAGGCTTAGGTAAAACTAAATCAGCTCGTCAACTTTTTAACTAAAAGTCGTTAGTTCAAACCTAGATTAACTATTACTTAGTGATCAGTAATGACTAATCTGTGATTATGCCAAGTGGCAGTGCTCTCACTCGTGACTCAGTGACAGTGACTCACTGCCACTGGCACTTATTCAACAAACTGACCCACTGGCAGCAAGAACAAGTCGGCACCTGCAGCTACAGCACACACGCGGCCATTGACTATATACAACAACGTTGTTATATATATAGTCAATGGCCGCGTGTGTGCTGTAGCTGCAGGTGCCGACTTGTTCTTGCTGCCACTGCCAGTGAACTGACCGTGCTGGTTTCTGCGGCACAACCTCGGGTTCATAAATCAATCCATAAATGGATTCATCTGTAATCTTGCGCCCTGCTATCATATTTTTCTTTGCTTAGAACAAAGAATCCGCTTTCTACAACAAATAAATTTATTATACAGTAAATGAGAAGTGCCGTTTCGTACCCATTCAACTATCATAACAACCTATTTCGATTACTTTAATGTTTCCATAGGAACGATATGCCACGACCCCTTTCGGCATGTTTTAGAGTTAAATAACCTCATAACCAATGCAACATAAGAAAGATGGAGGGCAAGCGAAGTAAACAAAAAGTTGCACGAAGTGAAACACAAGAATCGCGTCAAATGACTGATGCTACTAATTCGTCTCTACAACCAGTTAGGAAGAGTAAGCGTGCAAATGCTGGAAATTGGTCTACGTTTATGAATAAAAACAAAAAGCAGAATACCAATGTAGGTTTATACAATTTGTAGTTTGTATTCACTTAGTCTTACTATTACTATTAGATACAATGTCAATGTGAATGTCAATATTCAATAATGTAACCCAACACAAGAGTAGGGTACCGGTACTTACAACGCGAGCCTATTCTTTTCTTTGGAGGAGCCCCTGAGTGATTCACTCAGGGCGGTTTTATGGTACGTTTTTTGCGTTATAGACTAGAACTTCCAAACTGGGTTTATTCTAAACACGAACATTTCTCTGCTATCCTTAACCTGTATGATACAGGCGGTTCCGGTTCCGCTTCACTACACTAACCGCCTGTACCCCTTGCTTATTCAGCCCGCTTCGCGAACCAAGAAATCATTGCGCCCAATCAGAGAGCTGTAACGGGCCAATCAGCGAGCAGGCTTTTGCCTGACGTCATTTCTCAAGTTATTCAAGTTGAATTTATAACTGCAATTAGTGCACGCTTCTGCCAAAGCCATTAACTAGATTGTTTACATTCATCAGGTATTCGCCTGGGGCGAAGTTTTGCCGTATTTACTTCTGTACGCTCGATTGCTCGCCGCTAATCAGATTCCCCGCCATAACAACCGGTCGATCGATAACGAGGCTTGCGAACCGCCAGGGTTGAGCTCGCGTACAGGCGGTTAGTGTAGTGAAGCGGAACATACTGCCTGTATCATACAGGTTACGCTATCCTGGGACTTACTATAAACTAATATAACCTGTTACAAAATTTTGAAGCGACGAGCGGCGATATTTCGAGCACCATTTCTGGTGACCTGTGACGCTGGCTTTCCCAATGTGCATAGCGATCGGCAAACTTCGGTCAGCTTTAGTGCGCTGCGAGCCCTCCGATTGGTCGGTGAAGGCAGAGGTGAAGGATACGCGCCACATCCACGTGCTATATTATTTCTCAGGCATCCCGTGATGCATCTGCTCTTCAAACCAAGTTTGTCGATCGCTATGCACATTGGGAAAGCCAGCATCACAGGTCACCAGAAATGGCGCTCGAAATATCGCCGCTCGTTGCTTCGAAATTTTGTAACAGGTTATATTGGTTTAATACATAGTATTGTGATACATAGTAAGTCCCAGGATAGTGGAGAAAGGTTCGTGTTTAGAATAAACCCAGTTTGGAAGTTCTAGTCTCGAAAAACGCACCATAAAACCGCCCTGAGTGAATCACTCGGGGGGCTCCTCCAAAGAAAAGAATAGGTTCGCGTTGTAACCCTACTCTTGTGTTGGGTTACATTATTGTATCTAGTATTCACTGTACAATACAGTGTACTAGTACTGAGTACTACTAGTAGTACTAGTGTAGACTAAGACTGAGTGTACTGTACTACTGTTTTTAGCTCACCTTGACATTGTCAAGCTGAGCTATTGCCATGGGTCGTCGTCCGTCCGTCCGTCCGTCC
>NW_014577108.1:57276-70391 GCF_000485595.1 Priapulus caudatus | reverse complement strand
GGATGGTGATCGAGAGACCTCATTTGGCCAGCCAAGGTTCCCATATCCGGAATAGGTGTATAAGAGGCAGGAACCCTCTTCCGGGTTTCTTTCCATAAATAGAGAAAGAACAATGTCTGAGATGATAATGACCCGCTATGTTGAAATGAGAAAATATGAAGACAAAACACAGGAATCACTTAATACATACCGCTTTACTAATGAACAATAATTATATTTACACGCCCATCTCCCTGGATCAGCGGTAAAATTGTTGCGCACTTTAAACACACCATCGAATACATCCAAAACCTCTGTTTTTTTATCCTCACAGCAGCCCTAAGGTCCAGGAAATTTTTGAGGGCCTGAATCCTGTTGCCGGTCGTCCGGTGTTACCAGGCGAACCCATACGATTAATCAGGGATCGGATTGGAAGATTACTTTCGGATCGGAGCCTTAACAAGACTTGATTTTACCATACCACTGTCTAACTATTTCACGCTAATCCTTTGCCTGCTGGCACGCGAAAAGGGCTTGTCTATCCAAAAAGAAGATGATTTCCTACTATAAAAGAAAAGCTACATCGAAGACTTCACGGAAATGCATTTCATGGTTTTACAGGTTGCCACTGCCCAAGAAAGGTGCGAACCTAAGCGTTCCTCTGCCCCCGACCGAGTTATGAAAAGTAGAAATAGCCGTGTTTCCCAGGAACGAGACTCTTGAATTCCAAATGCTACTTTTTTGTATGCGTATTATTACCTCCAGAAAAGTCACACGATTGCACTAATTGCCAAACGTGCTTAAATATATTGACTCGACAGTATTATTATGCATGACATCTAAAAATGCCTCAAACATTCCTAATAACCAAAGTATCCAAGCATATTTACATCAATTACAATGTAAAGAATTTTGTAGTATCACTAATAAGCTATAATAAGGCAGTATGTAAAGAGCAGGACTTGTGATGACAGGTCAAATGAACACCACAATACGAAAGATCTACATCTAATAGTTCAGCTAACGTAAGAGCACCTAGTCAAATCACTCGTACAGGATCTTTGAGTACAGTCTTAAGAGATCAAAGTTGACATAAAAAAAATTAACATTTCTATCGCAATAGGATGACCTACGGGAGTATTTAGTGGAGGACATTTAATAATTTTATAGCTGCTTGGATGTGGATAGTTGGCATTGAATCGAAAACTTATCGATACTAGAGAGATTTTTATGAGCGACATTATACATTTTCCAGGATAAGAGTTCTGGAATTAGGAAAGAGCACACGTTAAGAAATTCTTAAGTCGATGAGGTCCGCCATCCTGTCAAAACAAATGGATGACAGCATTATTTTCTATCAGCACTTCAGTATTCCACACAAACATCACCAACAACAAGTCTATGTGATTATCTTTTTAAAAAAAAATATTGTAAAACGCCTTATATTACGTTATCTCCTATAGTTTATTTGTTTGATCTGTTGTCTTTGAACCTACTTATGGTTGGTTTTATGACAAAGCTCTAAACGAGGTTCTCTCTTTTGGTATCAGTTTGACTGGTATATGTACTGCCCTCAACCTTCTCTGTTTCTTCGTGCTAGGCTTGCCCCAACATAACCGGTTCTCTTATTTTGATTCTCTTCTCCCTTCTTCCTTTGTTTTGGCTGGCCCGTTTTGCCCCCCATCCCCCTCAATCTCACTTGTCTTGCGCCTTTTCTGCTGGACATAAAATGTCTTCGGCCCCTTTTGGGCACTGATCGCCATTAGCCCTTTAGCTCCCTTCTTTCGATGGCTTGAGAATGAATTTAATCTTTCGAGTACAACAAAACATGTTTGGGTTGGGATTATGTAAAAAAATGTAAATAATGACTTTGGAAAGGCGTTAAATAATTCAAAAATATCTAAAATCTAAATCTAAGTCTAATCTTGCTGGTCAGCTAGGTAGGATACAGACCACCAGTTGACCTAGGAACTAGATGACTACTAAAACGCTGCAATATATTTCTTACTTTCATTGGTGTTCAGGACTGAATCATGAACTTGTGCCTGGCTGTTCGACTTGCTTTTGCGTGTTGCCAGCAGCGGGTTTGGCGGAGAGCTTAAAAACAAAATAAAGGTAATGATGAGCAAATAATTACCTCTGCAATGATGTTACAACATATAAAACGGAGCAAATATCTATGCTATAATAATGTATTAAAACTACCAAATAATGAAAGTGTTCAAAGGACACTGTAGCTCACCACACAAAAAGGACACAAATGCGGTGAGTGAGAAGACAGTCAAGTTTTAATTGAAGGCAAGACCAGTCGAGCGCTGGTACATTATAAAAAGCGAACGAGTATATCATGGCAGATACTCCAATTAGTATAATCTGTGATACGACTTATGTGTAATTTTTTTTATGTGAAAATAATAAATAATATATCATAAATTATATATAAGTTTATAAACCAAAATGAATCACAAAATTTGTGACGGTGAGATGGCGGCTATACCGTTTGATGTTTTTTTTTACATAAATCATTAAATATCATAATAAATCAGATAACAAAAATAATAGTATAAATCATAATATGTTCATGAGGCAGGCACATTTTTGCATTAAATGGCAATGGCGTGCTCCAAAATAGGAAGTTTAATATGGGAGCATAGGACTATAACAACTATACCCAATATTCAACATGTGGGTCAAACGTGTCCTGAGTGTATCGTTGACCGTAGACCAAATGTTGACTACAGGGGATACATGTAGTTGGCGACAACTGCTCGTTTCTAGTTATATAATATTATTTATTATTTTCACATAAAAAATTACACATAATTATCAAGAGTATATAATGGGAGTTCTCCCATATATACTCTTCGTTTCTATAATGTACGTCGATGGTTGCTCAATTAAAACTGACTTCTCACTCACTCACTCATTTGTGTCCTTTTTTGTGGTGAGCTACAGTGTCATTGACACTTTCATTATTTGTAGTTTTAATAATTATTATAGCATTATATTTGCTCCGTTTTATATGTTGTACATCATTGAGAGGTAATTATTGCTCATCATTACTTTATTTTGTTTTTAAGCCGCAACCCGCTGCGGACACAAAAGAAGTCGACAGCCAGCCACAAGTTCATGATCAGCTGAACCATGAAAGTAGATGCAGTAGTTCATCCAGTCTAGGTCAACTGTGTCTATCCTCAGCTGAGGTGACTGTCATTACATCAGAACCTAGTATGCCAGCAGAAAAGCCGAAGCCAATTTATGTGCCAGCAGAAAAGGCGAAGACAATTTATGTGCCTGCCGAAGACGAGAAGTTGGCAAGCATTCCATCAGATAAGGAAAAGTTAAGTGCACCACCAGTGGCAGCACTTATAGAGAAGGAAAAGGCGTACATTTTTAAGGATCCTAACTTTGTGGTATGTGTGCGAATATGAGTGCTAAAATATGTTATCCATTTTTTACAGATGCATATATTAAATTGACTGTGTCCCAAATTTCCTGAAAATCATATTTGTAAAATCTTTGTTGTAATTTTCTAAATGAAACGTAAGTACTAATAGCACTAAATATATCCTCAAACTATTACTTGATAAGAATGTTTTTATCAATTACTTAATTACTCAAAATTCTATGATTTGACTAGATGAATAAAGTTTCATACTTGCTTATTTGCATGTGTATACATTTACATGTATTTTCATATCTATACTTGAAGAATGTCTACTTTTTTAATGCAGCATTCTGTGAGAGGTTGCATGACTGGAGGTAAAAAGACAAGAGCATGGAAAAGTTTAAAACAGATCATCTCTGCAGAGAAGGCAGCACAGTGGCATCCTGATGCACCTATCTGTGAGCTTTATTAGCAGTCTTTTATGAAGCTAGTGCAGCAGGGAGTGAAATAGTTGACAGTTGGTTGAAATATCTTTTAGTGTCAAGTAATTCAATTATATATAACTGGTTAAGGCAGTTACCTGATAGCTTTATAAAACTGTTGTTTATATAATCTGAAATCAAGCGTGTACAAAATTCAATCAGGTCATACCGACATATTCATGTGTGAGTGCTAGCGTGTTTCATAAATGATAGATCTTTGTTCATATTTTCTCATCACGGTCTATCACTCATTGTTTTCTCTGTCACACACATAGATGGCGCCATCGATTCACCACCTTCCATGAAACCTGCAAAGAAGTACTCGGATGTGTCAGGGTTGCCTGTAAGTATGAGTCGTGAAGGGCATGTTACATCATAAACGGTATCCTGACACAACTTGTTATTGGTACTTTTATATTAAATAATGTTGATAATTGGTCGAAGTCGATGTAAGTCGTATGTCTAAAACTTTACACAGTTTCATTGTTGCAGAGTGGTACGGATTAGATCTCTTATCACACAAATCAAGGTTTCATTATAAATTCATTGCATTTGCACTACCTGGCAGCCTGAACAAGTATTGCGCATATTGGACTGGCAAAATATGTATCTTTTTCATCACGAAAATATATAGATTGGAATTAAATATCCAGTGTAAAATGCATCGTAAAATCACGTGTGATTGTTTTTCTTTTGGCGTGCTTATTGCATTATAGACCACCTTGTAAAATATTGAGATTGAACTTTTTTATATTGCAGGGCAAATACAGGGATCCACAAACGAAGCTGATGTTTTACTCGAGTTTAGAATTCAACCACATTCGCTGTTTACCGGGTGATATAGTAGGCGGATATCTATCGTTGAGAAAGGCTGATAACCCAGCAGGATGGTATCGCCCGTAATGGGGGCACACTGTCTACTGGTGACCCTAATCGAATTGATAAAAGGTAGCAAACATTTCTGGTTCTGCTAATTTTCCAATGTAATTCTGTTGTATGAGTAGTTTAAACTTTAATTTTATTGATATGTAATCAAGTAACAAGGCAGACATTTATTGAAATGTTCTTCATTTGTAAATACTACATTAGTAGGCATTTTTGTACAGTAAATGTGTTTGTCTATGATACGCATAGAACGTCAGTGATTAATATGTGTACGTTTCATGCTGATAGCAAAATAAAACTTTACACAGTTTCATTGTTGCAGAGTGGTATCGATTAGATTTCTTATCACGCAAATCAAGGTTTCATTATAAATTCATTGCATTTGCACTACCTGGCAACCTGAACAAGTATTGCGCATATTGTACTGGCAAGATATGTATCTTTTTCATCATGAAAATATATAGATTGGAATTAAATATCCAGTGTAAAATGCATCGTAAAATCACGTGTGATTGTTTTTCTTTTGGCATGCTTATTGCATTATTTACTTTGGAATTCTGTTACCTAATATTGTAACCATATGGATTGGTTGTAAGCATACAACCATACCTAACCCTATCCCATTGGGATAACCCTAACCCTACAGCATACTAACCTGAACCCTAACCCATAACCGAAGCTATAGGTATACCACATTTATATTACCATTACTTTTAGAGGTATTTCCTGATGGTGGTGATAAATAAGGGAATTTCTCAACCAGTAGATGGCGTTAATATACAGCTATGCACGAGGAGCTGACGAAATAACGTTCAAACACGCGCGCACGCTCGCTCGTACCATAGCTCGTACGCACATACACACGCGCTAGTGCTGTCACTTTTAACGAAAAACTAGGATAATGTCTACCTCGGAATTCTCTAAAAAGAATTTAATTTTTAAATCTAAGGAATTTGACCTATTATCATCAGAATAAGGAATCTTTACCCATACATCGTTTGGTCGAAATTATACGTTTAAAATGGAGAGCGCGGACTTCAATAACTAGCGCCTTTACAAGTTTAGACCAATTTATGACCAATAATAATGTGTTATGGTGGAAATACATTATGCATTATGACGGATTTCACACGAACAGTTGCGTAATTTTACGAAAGAGGTAGCGAGAACGCTGGTACGCCCCCCACGCTGTTTCCCATGCTTCCCGATCATCTTGTTTCGGTTAGGAAAAACTGATAACAATATATACTGTATATTGTATATGCACTTGTATATGTATATTTTACTTGTATATATTATAACAATATATATTGTTCTCAGACGGAAAAGAGCCAGCAACACTAGCTGATCGCATTGGGGGTGTCTATATTCAAGCCGGTACGGGAGATTACGGTACGCATATATTTACTAATATATTGACTAATCGTGCGTCAATAAACTCAATATTCACAGAGAGTATAGCTAAGACATGTGTCTATAGGTATGTAGAATTTTAGAAATTTAATCATCTGTAATTCACTTCCGCGCGCATATATTTGGCATTTGCTAATATATTGACCAATCGTGCGAAAATAAACTCAATATTCACAGATTCAAGCCGGTACGGGAGATCATTTGCATAATAATTATATTCTAAATACCTATAGACACATGTCTTAGCTATACTCTCTGTAAATATTGAGGTTATTGACGCACGATTAGTCAATATATTAGCAAATATATGCGTACCGTAATCTCCCGTACTGGCTCGAATATAGACACCCCCGATCGCATTTCAGGTTCTCGTCACCTGCTGCCATCTGGTGATGAGCTCAAGCAACTTCGTTCAGCTGAAATTAACAGGTTATTTTGGAATTCTTGGAATTGACAGGTTTTCATGGATAGCGCATCACGTTGGGTAAATTTGCACTTATTACATGATATGAACATAGTATGCGACACAATGTGTAATATAATTGTAACATGTAATACAATGTATACAAGGTGTATGTAAATATTGTATAAAATATACATGTATATCATTAGAAATTAATAATTTAAACATTTCATAATTTTTAATCCACAGGCATGGTGAGTGTGAAACCGGTATCGCTCTTACACACTGATCTTCATATTATACTAACGAGTTACTAACGAGTAAGTACATATAGATCATTGCTCGCACATCACAAATATTATCATACTGTTGACTGTTGTTACATTGTTGCTGCACTGGCGGCGCTAGTAGCAGTTCGTCGTCAGGGAAGGAGATTGTCAATTTCAATAGCGTTGTTTTGAAATGGCAGCAACAAGAGTGTGATCATGTCGAAGACGGTAAGTGTAGGTTGCGGGTGAGTAGCTGCCATTACGATAGGAAATCAACCGTGATCCAGCGGTTAGCTTGTCCTACTTTCTCTTTATAAGCTGTGTTTTTGACTGTGAGTTCAAAACCCGGCCTGGTAAGTGCATGAGATTTCGCAACGTGAAAACACGTGGTTCTCAACTCTGGGCATATTACTACAGTAGTTAATGGATCGTGACTGAATGTTGTAACATGGAGGTGTAGATGCTCAAAGGGGTGTGCATTGTGAGAAGAATAAGATCGATTAGAGATAAGGCCAGATTAATGGTATACCCCCCCCACTCCCACCACACACAGACAGGGAATACAGCGAACACAGAACTACACAGACACGCAGACATGGGGACAATTTATATATACTGATCTCAGGTGGTTTAGGCTATTATTATCAATCATGCAATGATTACGATTTGGACGTTTTTAAGTTTTAATCTCAGTGTAATAGACGTGATCTTGTGATAAAGATTGTTTAGATGACACTGCTATGTTTGCCTGTGGATAACAAAATCAATAATGGGTGAGTGTGTTACTACTCTTACCAGAGCTGTCCATGTCCTGCACATGTATGTTACATATTTTTAACCGAAAACATCTGCCTGCCGGCATGAAAACGTTGGGAATAACCTAAAATGTCAACACAAAATACCAAACCCCGCTTTAAACTCATTTTTACAAGCCGGCACGATTAAATTTCACGTATGGGCACGCGACATATACACAAGTGCAGCAGCAAGTACATGTATGCTGCTCCAGAAACGCCAGCCTGTGCCTTAGGTAAACTTTGAACCAATTGGCAGGCAGCTGAGCGGTGGGCGCGCCGTGATTGGCCGATCGCGTGGCAGGAGTTGACTGAGTGAAGAGCCGCGGCATGTGTGCATGCGGCAGATGACACTGGGATGCTTGTGTGAGTGAACACCCTCCTCCGATGGTCTCCTGATAGCGGGAGGAGGACACACGACTAAAAGAACCACCCCGTCGCGGCAACCGCAGCCATGGGCTACGACCTTCACCGCTTTCCGAGCAAGGTCGACGACGAGTGCAAGTGCGGCGTCTGCCTCGGCGTCCTTGACAACCCGCTGACGACGCCTTGCGGACACAGCTTCTGTGCGGCGTGCGTGCTGCCGTGGGTCGTGCAGCATGGGAGCTGCCCGCGCCGCGCGTGCGACCGTGAAGTCACGTCCCGTGAGCTCGACACCGCCGCCCCGCGGCTCCGCGACGCCATCCTCTCGCTCGCCGTACGCTGCGAGTTCGCCGAGCGCGGCTGCGGGGACGTCGTCGCCGTGCGCGATGCGGACGATCACGCCGACGCGTGCGACTGCCGCCCCGTCGTCTGCGGCAACAAGGGCTGCGGGCAGACGACGAACGCGCGCGACAGACGCCGCGTCACGGAGACGGAGCGCTGCGACCTGAAGGCCCGTCGGGGCTGCGCGCGCGGGTGCCGGCTCGTCCTCGCGGCGTGCGACGCAGCGACGCACGACTGCTGGGGGCGCTACTGGAGCGCGTCGACGCGCAGGACGCGCGCGCGGCCAACGTGGAGCAGGAGATGAAGCCGGCTGGCGACGCGATTCTCGAAGCGCGAGAAGTCTCTGCTGGCGCAGGTCGCGGCGCTGCACAGCGAGATTCAGCTGCAGGCGCTCAAGTTCCAGAAGAAGATGAGCGAGTTATCGACGCAGATATCGGGCCTCGCGCGCCGCGCCGCCATTCAGCCCAGCAAGGTAACAAACGAGAACCCACTCCCTGGTCGAAAACTGCGTCGACATCGTTCGCGCGCTGATTAGCGAAGCCACAGTTCGTTTAGGGGTTGGTGGGTTTTGGGGGTAAGTGAGTGGGCAAGGCGTTGGGGTTGGGGGGGGGTAAGTGAGTGGGTGAGGGTTTGGGTTGCGGGGGGGGTAAGTGAGTGGTGAGCGCTTGGAGTTGGTGGCGTGGGGTGGCGGTGGGCGTTGGCAGGGTAGTCACAGTGGTTGGTTGGGGAGGGGTTCGTAAAACTTGGCTATGGATGCGCATACATGAACTAGGGTTGTTGTTTGTTTAATTTGTCACTTTGTGAAATAGGAGCGCACTGGATTTTGTTATGAAGTTTGGTACCTTTGGTAAAGAATTCCTGGTTTCCTATTGTAACCCTTAGGACTATAACATTGGGCATAACCCATGCCTGAAGCTGACAGGGGAGGGGTGGGGGGGGTTGTTCTGCTCTAGCAAATGATTGAAACACTTATAGGTTTGAACAATCATGATGCAGTGACATGGATTGCAGTCAGCATATCCATGTCTGTCTTTTATCATGCCTATAATAGATTAATCCACAATTATTATATCATATGGCACACTAAGAAAAAAAAAAAGTCTTGCTAAATCTGTGACACTATAAAGCGATTGTTTGACTGGTTTTGTAGTTGGATGGATACACGAGTGAGTGAATGTATGAGCTTTTACACATTCGTACAGTATTTTTATATCATTTGTGCAGGTCCTGCTCTTATCTCATTTTTCATCCGAAATATATCTGTATGTACATCGCTCTCCCTTTGTGCACATTTCACCGCCACCTGCTCCATTTTTTCGTTGTCACCTATTATCATCACCCACGAGAGGTAATTTCATAAATTTGTAGCGCAAATGTTATTTTTGCGTTGAGCCCGACGGAATAGACGTGGCAATAATTGTTGTTATGACAACAGCAGCCTAGCTAATTACCACTGCTCACTGCATGCTCAGGTGTAATTAATCAATGACGTACCTGGCCAGGTAGACCGACTACTTCCGACTACTTCCTGCGTGGGCGACAGTTAAGCGGCCACGGTCTCCAGGGTTTATTGCTGCTGTGTCTGTTCTGCCTAAATTCATCAGTGTGTGTGTGTGCGTGTGTTCGTGCGTGCGTGCGTGCGTGCGTGTGCGTGTGTGCGTGCGTGCGTGTGTGTGTTTGCGTGTATGTGTGCGTGCGTGCATGCGTGCGTGCGTGTGTAGGGAATAATATGGGAGTATTGATTATGTGATTCTAACTCGGCCAGCTGCTCGTAAATGGGGGCTAAATCATTGCAATCCTCAGTAATCGGCTGTTTTTGTAAGAGCGGTGGGTAGGCCAGACTTAAACACATCTCATTGATTGATCGTGCTCCTACTACTTTGAGTCCTTGTCCACGAGAGTGACACGATACTATTTTCCCCGACCGTCTCTAAAAATGTTGTGAGAACATTGCCGGCTGCTCTATGTGACGCACGGGGGAGCACACGTTTGGTTTATTGTGCTGCTTCTACCCATATCAAGGAACTCAATAACAATGTGTAGAAAACCCCTGATTACGAAAACTTGTGTAAATATATATTTATTTGTTCGTGTCAAGACGATTGCACGCATCTATTTGGCTATATTCTGCAATGACAGTTGCATGGGTTTTCTGGAATATGGCTCAGTAATAGATCCAAGGCTACGTACCTCTTCTCAATAGTAAAAAATTTCGTGATGGATATCTATTTAATCGCGCATCTATATCCAACAATACGCATAAAAGCAGATCATTTAAAATCTCGTAAAATGAATGCATTGACGGAAAGGCAATGAAATTTCAATGCTGCCTATTACGGGCGCACAATACACCGTCAGGTGTCTAAACCTGATTACTAATGAATGATCCTGCTACAGTACTGCACGCTGATATCAAAGGCTGACATGTGACAGATTATATATATGGGCTGTCATGTAGCTCATGACAGACTGTTTCCCTGTGGCTACATTGTCCTAACGTCCATATGGTGAGGGTTTGGCCGGGCCTGTCGTGCACGGGCTGCATAGAGCATCAGTGCCTGCCAATAAACCTGGGCAAATAAAGTGCCCCAGATGGCTCTGTTGTCTGAGGCTACAGTGCATGCATGGTCCGTGTATACCTGCCCATTAGGGTATTGACACGCGTGACTATATCGCACCTTTGATTCGTGCTATTTTGTCATTTTGAGAGGTGAACAATATTTTCACCTTCGGGCAAAAATCGCTGCAGACAAATCAACGGAAAGTCCAGATTTCGCGTAACTAGGGGATAAGGTAATCGGTTTTATATACGTGCATTGACATCGTTTGATCATCACCATACTAAACAAAACATATTCTCTGTGTGCGTCTTGCTACGACCCTCTTCTCCACCTCTCTTCTGCTTCCCTCCCTCCCTCGATCATGTGTGACACTGAGAGTGAAATTGTCCTGAATCCAACAGAACTGTCACTGGCAGGTCTACGAAGTAGGCATGCAATGTAAAATATGAATGGAAGGACTGGGGAAGGGGGGTTTCCACACCACACTGTTCATAGAAAGTTCAGCTGCTACGCAATATTTGTAAGCTTCCATGTGTAGTTTCGATCTATGCGGTGAGGCTGTGATAAAATGTTGTGATGTAAAGCTGTGATGTGATGCTGTGATGTGAAGCTGTGATGTGATGCTGTGATGTGAAGCTGTGATGTGATGCTGTGATGTGATGCTGTGATGTGATGCTGTGATGTGCATGCTGCCTGATATGCATGCTGCTGCATGCTGCAACCTTGTGATGTGATGTGAAGATGTGCTGAAGCCTGTATGTGTGCTGTGATGGGATGTAAAGCTGTGTATGCATGCTGTGATCGGATGCTTAAGCTGTCGGTATGAGTTGCCTGTGATGTGAAGCTGTGATGTGATGCTGTGATGTGATGCTGTGATATAAAGCTGTGGTGTGATGCTGTGATGTGATGTGAAGCTGTGATGTGATGCTGTGGTGTGATGCTGTGATGTAAAGCTGTGATGTGATGCTGTGATGTGATGCTGTGATGTGAAGCTGTGCTGTGATGTGATGTGATGCTGTGATGTGAAGCTGTGATGTGATGCTGTGATGTGATGCTGTGATGTGATGTGATGCTGTGATGTGATGTGATGCTGTGATGTGATCCTGTGATGTGATGCTGTGATGTGTTGCTGTGATGTGAAGCTGTGTGCAGCTCTACAGCATAGCTCCATAGCGGACTTGTTGAGGGGAAACTCAACATGACTCACTGTCGCATGCGCGCAGCGTGTACCGGCTTGGGAGCCGCTGCACACAGCAGCTATAGTACTCATCTAGCACGGACACACGGCACCAATTACCCCGGCGTGACACTGCACCCCCAGAATCCCCCGAGCAACCCAATCAACACCAGGCAGCAGTGTTTCTCCTGTGCGGCAGCTTCCAGCAGCCTTGCGTGGCTGTTTCCTCTTTGCTGGCCGTGGAAATGGAGCTTCAGATAAAAAAAATTTAGATGTAATCTTTCGCTTCCTTAGCGGATGGTTTCGAGGGAGATGGGAGTCTGGTATCTGCGTTGCTTTTCGTTAGAGGTACCCCCGTGTGCGAACCCTGCAATGTTTAGCATGTACGATGTGTAGAATGTAGCAACAGCGTCCTGCACTCTCTTATTTAGATGGCAGAACGAAGATTCACGGGCATTCAGTGTAGCCGTCTATTGTGAACAATTACCCCCTCGTGGTTTCTTCTGCAGGTTAGGTGGCGGCTAGAGTTGGGTTGTACATTTCATTCTCGTATTGCTAGTTTCCTGTTTGGTATCTGACTTCATATCTCAACACGGGCGAATCAGCTAGCGTGATTCTTGTGGGGACCCTTCATGACTGTGAATATTAACAATTTAACCATGCGAGTTAATGTTCCCCTAAGTTAATGTTAAGTTCTCCCTCGAGGCTGAGAATATTAATAATTCTAGTGTGAAGTCTGCGTGATTCTGAATTCTTCCGTCCAGAATATGCGCAGCGTAGAATCTGGCGGTGTAGTCCGGGGAGCCAGCCAACTGTAGGAAGGAAGCATTGCAGTCCGTGTTCTTGCCCCTAAAAGCCCATATGTCACATTTGCGCGGCGGAGCTGACCCGTAGTGCCGCTGCTATAGCTACGGCGGCGCGTGCACACGTGCGGAGAGAGAGGGAGAGAGAGAGAGAGACATATACACCAGGAGATATACACACACAGGGAGGGAGAGAGCGCAAGAGGGAGAGAAGGATAGACAGATAGAGAGAGAGAGAGAGACATATACACCAGGA
>NW_014577108.1:48390-57266 GCF_000485595.1 Priapulus caudatus | reverse complement strand
GTAGCCCGTCCGCTGCTGAGCAGTCTCGCGCCGCGCATGCCCTGCGGGCGTCCTTGTGACAACCCCCGCTGAGGGCCAGGCCGCAGTTGCGGTTCCCCGGACGCCTTCGCGGACACAGCTCTGTGCGCGCGTGGTATCTGCCTGGTGGGCGGCAGCGCGATGCCGCCGTGCGCGATCCTCCCGCGGGTTTTCTGCGCGCTCGCGTGTTGCTGGCGGAGACCGGGCGGCGAGCGTCCTCCCCTGCTGGCGGCCGTGGGCGGCCCTGGTCGCGTGGCTTGAACGTGTGGTGCCCTTTCCCTGAGGCTGCTCCCGGGAGCGCCGCACGCGCCGCGTGCATGCTCGGCCCGGGCCCTGCCGCGTCTTCTCAGGCCGTGTGTTCGTGTCCCCTCTTCCTCCCGCTTCTTCCGTCTCTTGTCCCCGACCCGCACGCGGCTTCTGCGTCTCCGTGCCCGCACTTGTCCCCGCTTCTTTTGCCTCGCTGACGTCTTTTCTTGACTATTCTCCGGCTTTCCCGCCCTTTCTTCCTCCTCTGATTTCTGCCCTCTTCCGGTCGCTCGCCGTACGCTGCGAGTTTGCCCGAGCGGGTCTGCGGGGAACGTCCGTCCGCCTACTGTGGCCGCTGCTGCGCCGATCACCGCGATTCGCCGTGCGATGCCGCCCGTCGTCGCGCCATGCCAGGGCTGCGGCAACGACGAACGCGGCCGGGACAGGAGCGCTGCACGAGAGCGGAGCGCTGCAGCGCCCGGTCGCGCTCCCCGGCGCGCGCGGTGCGGCTCGTCGCTCGCGGCGTGCGACGGGCAGCGTACGCCGACCTTGCGTGGGGGCGCTATCTGAGCGCGTCGACGCGGCAGGACGCGGCGCGCGGCCAACGTGGACAAGGAGATGAAGCGCTGGCGAACGCGATTCTTCGAAGCGCGAGAAGTCTCTGCTGCGGGCAGGTCGGCGGCGCCCTGCACCAAGCGAGCTTCAGCTGCAGGCGCTGGCAACGTTCCAAAAGAGAATGAGGGCGAGTAATCGAGCGCAATATCGGCCGCCCGGGCCGCGCCCATTCGCGCCCAGCAAGGTAACCCCAAACGAGGAACCCACTCCCTGTACGAAAACTGCGTCGACGTCGTTCGCGGCGCGATTAGGGCGATAGCACAGTTTGCTTTAGGGGTTGTTGGGATTTGGGGGTAAGTGAGTGGGCGCAAGGGTTGGGGTTGGGGGGGGGTAAGTGAGTGGGTGAGGTTTGGGGTTGGGGGGGGTAATTGAGATCGGTGAGGTTGGAGTGCTGGTGGGGTGGGGTGGGTTGAGGCTAGTCAAAGTGTTGTTGGGGAGGGGTTGTAAAACTTGGCTTGGATCGCGCGTAGCATGAACTAGGGTTTGTTGTTTTTTAAATTTTTGTTAAATCACTTGTGAACTAGGAGCGGCAACTGGATTTTGTTTGAAGTTTGTACCCTTGGTAAAGAATTCTATTTTGGTTCCTATTGATACGCTTAGGACTATAACATTTGGGCTAACCCGCATGCCTGAAGCTGACAGGGAGTGGGTGGGGGGGGGGGGGTGGGGGTTTTCTGCTCTAATACAAATATTGAAGAGCACTTATAGGTTTGAACATCATGATGCAGGTGACATGATTGCAGTCAGCATATCCATGCTTCCTTTTATCATGCCTATAATGATTAATGCCAATTATTATAATGGCACACAGAAAAAAACGTGATCTTTGCTAATCTTCGTGACAGCTATATAAAGCGATTGTTTGACTGTCTTTTAGCTAGATTGGATATACACGGAGTGAGTGAATGTATAGCTTTTTACACTTCGTCACAGTATTTTATATCATTTGTGGGCAGGTTGTGCTTTATTCATTGTTCATCCGACATATATCTGTATACATCGCTCTCCCCATTTGTGCACATTTCAGACCGCCACGCCTGCTCCATTTTTTTGTTCAACCTATTATGCCACCCAGAGAGGTACATTTCATAAATTTGTAGCGCGCAAATGTTATTTTTGCGTTGAGCGCGCCGACGGAATAGACGTGACAATAATTGTTGGTTATGACAACAGCATGGCCTAAGCTATAATACACTGCTGCACTGCATGGCTCAGTGTGAATTTAATCAATGACGTACCTGGCCAGGTAGAGCTGGCGTCACATTCCTGCGTGGCGAGCAGTTAAGTGCGCCACGGTCTCCAGGGTTTCACTGCTGCTTGGGTCTATTCGCCTAAAATTCATCAGTGTGTGTGTGTGTGCGTGCTGTGCGTGGCGTGCGTGCGTGCGTGCTGCGGTGTGTGTTTGCGTGTATGTGTGGCGTGCGTGCGTGTGTAGGGAAATAATTGGGAGTATTGATTTTGATTCAACTCGCCACTGGCTCGTAAATGGGGGCTAAATTCATTGCAATCGGCTCGAAGTAATCGGTCTGTTTTTGTAAGAGCGTGGTAAGGGCAGCCTAAACACATCTCATTGAATTGTCGTGCTGCCTACTTAACTGTTGAGTGCGCTTGTCCACGACGAGTGACACGATGCTAATTGTTCCCCGACCGTCTCTATAAATGTTGTGAGAGATCATGTGCCGCGCTGGCTCGTATGTGGCGCACGGGACGGCACACGTTGGTTTTCATTGGACTGCTGCTTCTACCATATGCAAGGAACCAATAACAATGTGGTAGAAACCCCTGATTACGAAAACTTGTTGTAAATATATATTTTATTTGTTGCGTGTCAGACGATTGCACCGGCATGCTTTTGCTAGATATTGCTGAATGACCGAGTTGTTCATACGACAGTGGGTTTTCTGCGAATATGGCTTCAGTAATAGAATCGCACGGCTCGTGCTCCTTCTCATGGTAAAAAATTTCCGGGATTGGATATCTCATTTAATCACCGTCTTTATACCAACAATAGCGCATACAAAGCAGATCATTTAATAATTCTGACGTAATAATGAATGCATTGACGGACAAGGCAATGAAATTTAATGCTGCCTTATGTACGGCGCACAGCAATACATCTGTCAGTGTCCTAAACCTGATTACGCAATAATGATCCTGCTAGCAGTAAGCTGCACCGCTGATATCAAGGCTGACATGGTGACAGAATTATATATATGGGCTGTCATGTAGCTCATGACAAGACCTGTGTTTCCCTGTGGCTTAGCATGCCTAGACGTGCCCTATGGTGAGGGTTTGGCCGGCCCGCTGCCGTGCACGGGCTGCATTAGAGCATCAGTGCCTGCCAAAAAGCCTGGGAAAATCAAGGCCCCAGAATGCTCTGTTGTCTGAGGCTATCAGTGCATCGCATGTCCGTGTATACGCTCGCCCATTAGGGTACTGACACGCGTGACTATACGCAGCCTTGTGATTCGTGCATATTTGGTCATTTGAGAGTGAACACTATTTCACCTTCGGCAGAAATCGCTGCGAGACAGAATCAACGAAACGCTTCCTAGATTTCGCGTACTAGGTGATAAAGGTAATCGGTTTTTATATACGTGCCTTAATTGAGCATCGTTTGATCAGTCACCAGTACACTAAAGCAAAACATATTCTGTTGTGCGTCCTTGGCTTACGAACTCGGCTCTTCTCCAGGCCTACTCTGCTGCTTCCATCCCTCTCTCGATCATGTGTGACGCACTGAGAGTGAAATGTCCTGAATCGCAACCAGAACTGTCAGCTGGCAAGTTTACGAAGTAGACATGCAATGTAAACATGAATGGAGGACTGGAAGTGGATTTCCACACTACACTTTCAAGAAAGTTCAGCTGCTACGACTATTTTGTAAGCTTGCATGTGTAGTTTCGTCTATGCGGTGACGGCTGTGATAAAAATGTTTGTGATGTTAAAAGCGTGATGTAACGGCTGTGGTGTGCATCTAGTGAGGTCGAAGGCTGTGTGTGATGCTGTGATGTGAGCTGTGATGTGACTGCTGTGATGTGATGGCTGTGATATGATGCTGTGATGTGAAGCCTGTGACTGTTATGTGAAGATGTGAACGCTGTGATGTGATGCTCGTATGGGATGTAAAGGCTGTGGTATGACTGTATGGAGATGTAAAGCTGTGGTATGCATGCGTGTGATGTGAAGCGCTGTGAATGTGATGCCTGTTGCATGGATGTAAAGCTGTGATGTGATGATGTGATGGGATTAAAGCCTTTGGTATATGCTGTGATGGGATGTACAGCTGTGAACTTGATGATCGTGATGTGAAGCTGTGATGGGAATGTAAAGCTGTGGTATGATCGCTGTATCTGAAGCTTGTGCTCGTGGATGCTTGTGATGTCGAAGCTGGATTAGTTGATGCTGTGGTGTGATGCTGTGATGTGAAGATGTGGTGTGATGCTGTGATGTGATGCGCTGGATGTGATCTGTGCTGGATGCTGTGGATGTGATGGCTGCTCGATATGTATGGCTGTGAGGATAGCTCGTGTGCAGCTCTACATGCATAGGCTCATAGCGAAGCTTGTGAGGGAACTCAACACATGAGCTCACGTCGCATGCGCGCAGCGGTACGTGGCTTGTGAGCCGCTGGCCCAGCAAGCTATAATACTGCATTCTAGCACGGACACACGCGGCACCAATTACCCCGGCGTGACACTTGCAGCCCGCCAGAATCCCCCGAGCACCGCAATCAATCACCAGGCAGCATGTCTTCTCCCTTGCGGCAGGCTTCCAGGCACCTATGCCGGGCTGTTTCGCTCTTTGCTGCCGCGTGGAAATGGATCCGGCTTCCAGATAAAAAAATTTAGATGTAATCTTTCGCTTCCTTACGCGGGTTTCGAGGAAGGGGAGTCGGTATGGCGTTGGCCTTTCGTTAGAGTACGCGCCCCGGTGGCAACCCTGCAATGTTTACGCATGTACGATGTGTCAGAATGTAGGCCAACAGCGTCCTGCACTCTCTATTTGATGACGAAACGAAGATTCACGGGCATTCAGTGGTAGCCGTCTATTGTGAACAAATTACCCCTCGTGTGGTTACTTCCTGGCAGGTCTAGGTGCGGCTAGAGTTGGGTACGTGTTACATTTCATTCTCGTATTGGGGCTAGTTTCCTGGTTTGGTACCTGACTCATAGCTGCAAGCACCGGGCGATTGCAGCTAGCGTGGACTTCTTTTGTGGGAGCCGCTTCATGACTGTGAATATTAACAATTAACCATGGCGAGGTTAATGTCCGCGAAGTACATGTTAAGTTCTCCTGCGGAGGACTGAGAATATAATAATTTAGGTGTGAGTCTGCGTGATTCTGAATTCCTTTCCGTCCAGAATATGGCGCGCGAGAATCTGCGGTGTAGTCCGGAGCGGCAGCCACTGTACGAACGGAAGCATTGCAGTCCGTGTTCTTGCCCTAAAACCCAATATGTCAGCATTGCGCGCGGAGCTGACCCGTATGCCGCTGCTCTCAGCTACGCGCGCGTGCACACGTGCGCGAGAGAGAGGGACGAGAGAGAGAGAGAGCATATAATCCAGGAGATATACACACACAGGGAGGGAGAGAGCAAGAGGGAGAGAAGGATAGACAGATGGAGAGAGAGAGAGTGAGATAGGTAGAGACAGATAAGGATAGATAGACACACGAGAAGAGAGAGACAGAGACAGGAGAGCAGAGAGAGAGGTGTTTGGGTGTGTGAGAGAGAAGAAGAGAGAGAGAGAGAGAGAGGAGAGAGAGGAGAGAGAGAGAAAGAGAGAGAGAGAGAGAGAGAGAGTGTGTGTGAGAGAGAGAGAGAGAGAGAGTGGAGGGCAGCCAGCCCTGTTACTATACGTAAACATAACACCCATCATTACTGTGTTCCTGTTTAGGACAATGTAAGTGGCAGCCGTGGCGTGTGATTTGGCCCGTGTGCCGAACGAAGTATAGCGCAGTAGCAATAATAATAATAATCGACAGGCTAAGTCAACTGCTGGGAAGGATTCCTCCTGTTGGGCCCACTTCCTGGTGCCTTACGTGCTTCTGTACCTCACTCAACACGCCTTCACTTCACCAAGTGCTACTGCTCACAGCATCTTCCTGTTATATATTGCCATCTTCCTTCCTAATAATATTGTTAGAGAAGCCCTCACGCTATATAAGGGTTATGTATATCTTCCTAATCATACTGTTAGCAAAAGAAGTCTTTACGTTATATGAAGGTTATGTATATCTGCCCTCCCCCCTCCCACACACACCGTGAGAGACTTGATAAGGCTTTTGAGGACGGCGTTTGCTGTGAAACAAACCAATCTAACCTTCGGTATTGTTGCCCCCTAGATCGGCTTCACTTTACGGGCTCACTTATGGCCAATAATTATCGTTATTCAGGAAGTAAAATAAGTGAGTAGTGAGTAGACTGAAACCGTGTTTGCCCCCACGCTTGTTTCCAACCAGTCCACCTGTATCCAGATGAGAGACCGGATACCAGAGAGACATCTCTATTATGTACTCTTGCCTGTGTGGGACTCCACCGTTACAGGTAGTGAAGGCAGAAGAGTAGAGTGGAGTGTGTATACATCAGCTATACTGTGCCCCCATCAGCTTCCCCCCATAACCCGGGAGTCAGCAATGACACGGCTTCTCTTGCAGCGACCCTCTCAATCTGTTTCGCTTTAAATCTACCTCCCGGATCATCGGTCTGCTGCTTCCCCTTCCCCCTCCTCCCCTTCTCCCCTCCTCTCTCGTACTATTTATACTCACTGATTGATCACTACGCACAGATTTTCACCAGATTGCATGCGGCAGTCAAGGGTGAAAGCTGCCGGCCGGCCGTTGTATGGGAGAGCGCTCCGCACGTCCTCTCTATAGTTATAATAGAGTAGCTGCTGTTATAGAGAGTCTGCTGCTATAGAGGGGTTTATGTTTGAGCTACAGCCAGTAGTGTGACCTCTCGTCACGGCAGGAAGGTCTGTGGGACGCGGCCGACTAGCTGGTGTAATCACGTTAGGTAACCCTTAGAGGTTAGGTGATGAGGGGAAGGGTGAAATACTATGAAAGTAAAATCGTTTCTATATAGGGCTACCGGTGTAGCCCCTTCGCTCCCGCTACTATTCTTTCGCTGTTCTTCGATTCGCAGGGAGCGAAGGGTTTACACTGGTAAAGCTATCGTTCCTATAGATACAATAATGTAACCCAACAAGAGTAGGGTTACGAAGCCAGCAAGCCCACTCTTGTTGGGTTACATTATTGTATCAAGAGCGTATAAAGAAGGCCTTCTTTATACGCTCTTGATTGTATCTATCGTTTCTATAGCTATAGCTATCGCTCCCGCTACATGGTACGAAGGGGCGGGCTACACCAGTAGAGTTATCATTTGTGTGTCTGTCCGTACATTCGTGATGGGAGAGGGGTTCTTTCTTGATTTCATGCTCCCCTGCAGCAAACGTGTTCGATCCCCTTTGCAGTATAAAATTTTATTTGTTCGTCGGCTATTACTCGTATTCTAATAGCTATTTCAAATGAAAAAGAACAAAGATTTCCCTTCCTTCTCCCATCATTGAGGCGAAATGTTGTCAAGTTTTGTTTGTCTCTCGAGGTAAATTAACTGTTTTAACAAGAAATTGAGTTGGGTAGAGCATGGCAATTATAAACGAAACATCGTCTGCATCTTCAGTTTTTTATTGATAAACATTGACGCTCTTGGTGCGTCCTGTCGTTCACAGGTGTTGCTCTCAGTAAAACGTCTGTCAGTACGACTACTACCGCCCTTCTGCTGATCACAGATATAGTGGTCGATCATAACACCATTGTTGTGTATTGTACAGTTACCCGCTATTGTACTGTTCCCACGCACACACCTACCAATCATCATTACCTGGGAGATTTAATTAGTAACTTGAGTTGTTGTTACTTGTTCGGGGTTGTGTGTCTGTGTGTGTGTGTGTGTGTGTGCGTGCGTGCGTGCGTGCGTGCGTGTGTGCGCGCGCGCGTGCGTAGAGAGAATTCGATGCGTATTTGCGGCTGCTACACACACACACACGCGAGCGTGAAAGTGGTTTACTATCGACGCACACCGTGTTATGAAACACGATCACGCTCGCCGCAGGGTGCCCACCTCCAGCCAGTCGTACGCTACGGCAAACGAGATGGCTATACGTATATATGCCAACCGCGGGAAGTCGACTGCGTGGGGGTGAAAGTCTATATGCACACAAGCTACACACTCTCTCTAGTTTGTTCTGTAATATTTATAATGACCCTCAGTAGCGGTGAAAAGCGAAAATGACTTCCGATTCGAAAAAAACTCGGTGTCTATGCGCCTTGGAAGTGTGCTGTGTTCGCTGACAGAGCCCGGCTTTATGTGGGTGGAGGGCTGAACGTGCACACGCGCGCGCACACGCACGCACGCGCACACGCGCACGCACACAGGCGGCAAGTAGGTGCACATAAGTTGGGCAAATTCGTGCGAAGCCGGGCAATTCTCAGAGTAAACATCTCTAATTCTGGGAACCATTGTCCATATCCCACTGAGCAAATACAACCCACGGCGGGTGCAGCATCGACGTTAGCGCCTTATTCCACCGACACCAGGTGTGCGACTTCACTTACAGCGTTACTACACGCACTACTATGCAATGGGGCACCTATATTCCCCCCTCTAGCCCCCTGGTTAAACAGTTATAATGTTGACAGGTAGATTGGCCCGTGTTGGCGGTCAGCCTTTAGCGCTCGCGGGCTCAAGGATATAACAAATAAAAGAAGCTGTCATCGTCCATCTCCAGGTCGAACATCAAAAGTAAAAAACCGCAAGTGATGGGTTGATTATTCGCGCTGTGGAAGACGGCAGTGTGGGATGATGGGGTTGGATGGACGAGGGTCGCAGGTGCGGGTACTTGTAAAGTAAAGAGCGTGTGTAAAGAGTCGGTGTCAGAGAAAGAAAGAGAGGGAGCGGGAGAGGGAGAGAGAGAGAGAGAGAGAGAGAGAGAGAG
>NW_014577108.1:41488-47614 GCF_000485595.1 Priapulus caudatus | reverse complement strand
ACTTCTCTCTTCTCTCCCTCTCTCCTCTCTCTCTCTCTCGCTTCGCCTCTCTCTCTCTCTCTCTCTCTCTCTCTCGCTCTCTCTCTCTCCTCTCTCTCTCTCTCTCTCCTCTCTCTCGCTCTCTCTTCATCCTCTTCTCTCTCTCTCATCTCTGCTTCTCGTTTCTCGCTGCTCTCTCTCTCTCCGCTTTCTCTCTCTCTCTCCTTCTCTCTCTCTTCTCTCTCCATCTTTCTGCTCCTCCTTCTTCCCTCACTTTCACTTTCTTTCCCGCTCTCTCACTCCAGCCCATTCTCTTTATCACGATCTACGGATGCATTTGCATATACTATCTGTTTATCATTACTATATATAGCAGCTTCCGAACATATATATACATGTCGTTTGGCAAGTGTGGGTCGTGTTTGATGTTGCACCCTCTTACACTCCCCCTCCCTTCCTTTTCCAGTTCGTACAACCGATGATAGTTTTTAGAGCAGTTTTGCCCATAACCACGGCCTTGAGCAAACCTTTCTTTCACAAATTGACCCGGCTCGCTCGTTGTCGCTATTTTCTTTATTCTTCCTTTTGCTTGCATGTCTGCCCTCTCTGTGGGTGCTCAGTTCTCTGAATTTTGAGTTTTTACCACCTTGAGTCCCCACTTCTTTCATCCTTGTCCTAGCGACTCCCCTTAAAGAAGGGAGGAAAGGAGGAAATAGGAGTTCGTAGGAAATTGAAAATTCATGGAAGATTGGTGGTTGCTCTATATAGATGTGATCGTTAGCATAATCTATTCCTAGGCTTGCTCAAGTCCTTGGCTAGATCAATAAATCTATACATCTGCAATACAGCTGAGTAAATCCTAGACTTGTTCATTGAACAAAAAATGTTCATTATTCATGATGTACTAGCAAAGCTAAATTAAGGATTTTTCAAAACTGCATGTTTAATTATTATTACAGAACGTAATTTTCTAATTATAATTGCAAATATAGCACGGCGTGTGTGATCTGTGTGCACAGGTCCGTGGCAGCACCCCCTCCCCATCCAGCGCGACTCCACCCCCGGGGGCATTAAACGTGGCTCAGTGCGTTGTTTGTATAACTATACCCTCATACAAGATGTACACAATGCTCACCCGTTTGAGTGAATCTACACGCATCTGTAAGCCAATTAGTGGTAGCGTTGCCAGGTTTTGTCCGTGTTTGTTACCCGGTTTTCCTTTCTCGTTGAAATCCAGGTTTTTTTCCTCTGCGTTTCCAGGTTTTTTCTCCCCGTTTTCGGGTTTTTTCTCCCTATTTCCGGGTTTCCCCCTCCCTGTTTTCAGGTTTTTCTTTACCCGTTGCCCAGTTTTTCCTTGCCCGTTGCTCAGTTTTCCCTGCTCGTTGCCCAGTTTTCCTGCCCGTTACCATCTTTTCCTTTGCCCATTCCCATCGTTTTTCTGCCCGTTGTCCAGTTTTCATCTGACTGTTGGCCGACTGACGTTGGTGTTTGATTTGTTTCGCTGCAGGTGTGCGATGAGACGCACTTCACCGTCACGTTGGAGAAGGAGCAAGGCAGCCTAGGCTTCAACATCATGGGAGGTTTCTCTGTGAGTATCCCTCCCCCTCCCCCTCTCTCACCCTCTCCGCGAAGAGAATGAGTTCACCAGTAATCTATCGCCGCCACACTACGGGGCAGCGTGCGAGCGGGCGGACTCACCTCGTTCGAATGTGGGATCTTCATGAGGGGAAGCCAGTGGTAGCCGATCAACTTGTCCCAGAGCATTCCCTTGTTCCATAGTTCAACAATTAGGCCCGAGTCCAGGCGGTTGGTCTCACTGCGAGGAATTAAAGCAGAGGCATATTTTTAGTTTTTTTGCTTCAGCGTCGTGCGAGCGAGGCACATAATTCATTCATGCCAAAAATAAAAGAGATATATGTATATATTTAAAATATGAAAGCGCTTATGAAACTAAAACTCCTTCTTCCCTCCCCTCCCCCTTCCTGCAGGGGGCAGCCTAGGCTTCAACATCATGGGTGGCTTGTCTGTGAGTATGCGTGATGCAGCCCCCCCCCCCACACTCGCCCTCCTCCTCCTAAGTCGGAAGGGAGGGAGGGAGGGAAATGCGAGAATACAATAAATACAAATCTTTTGCTTTCGGGATGGATGCATGTTAAAATCATCACAAAACACAGCTCCACTTGAAATCTTGAGTAACGCGTGTGAGTATCCGTGATGCAGCCCCCCCCCTTCTCCCAGGGGGTAGACACGAAGCTTCACGAAATAAAAGAAGTCGCGGGGGAAACGGGAGAGTACAATAAATATAACGATAACAATGTTTTGAGATGGCCGCGCGTTAAAATCACAAAACGCTTAGAAAAATAAAAATCGCAAAACGCTGCTCCGCTTTGGAGTCTCGCCGAACGCTCGACGGTTAATGCAATTCGGCGGCGAGTTGAAGAATGCCCGCGCGCCGCCGCCGTGGCAAGAGTTGTGGGTCCCGTGAGATGCGGGCTGCGGCTGCTACGGTGGTGAACACAGACAGGCATTCATGCCCATACAGCTGGAAGCTGTACTACGTACACCCACCCACGCACACCATCTACCACCTCTCTAACCTCTCCTCTGTGGTGACTGTAGGTTTGTAAACGCCTCTTCGCCTCTCTCGACAAACGTTCAAAGCTGGCAGACAGCGAAGGGCAAATAGCAAACACTGACCACTGGCCTCTGCTTGCCTGAGAGGTCAGTGGGTAACGCATCTACGAAATGATGTGTGAGGTCTAGAATGGAGCTGGTATCGGTTGGCGAATGGGTGTCCTAATTATACGTAAGACATGCACAGGTATATATATATATAATCAACAGTGTGTAATCTGTAGCAGTCTAGGTGTGCGCTGTTGATGCAGTACCGACCGCGTTCCCTAGACGGACACCGATTCAAAATTGCTGTGCAAAATAAGGAAATGCAGGACACACACTAGCACGGGATTGCAGACAGCTGGGATTTGCCGCTACGTACAACGTGCAACGGAGAACGGTTCCGACGGGTGTGATCGGCCCTGGTAACGTAAGGCCACAATTAAAAAAATCTTTGTTTGCCCTCACCCGACCCAGGCTGAAAAGTTTGGGTAGGTAGGTCGGATTTTCCTCTTCTTTTTTGAGGGCCGGGGTCTTTTTAGAAAATTTGGCGTGGTGTCTACATGCTCAGGTGTGTTTGTGTGAAGATACCTTTTATGTTGAATGTTTCTTTTGCTTGGTACATATAATGTATTGCCTACAGATTTATATAATGTACAGTGATACAATTTGTTAAAAAAAAAAATAGATCAATAAAATTGTTTGAATCCCTTTTTGGCGGGTCGGTCGGGTGAGGGCAAACAAACAATATTTTTATTATAACCTGGTACCGGTGGATGTTCCATACGTGGGTTTTCCACACATTCTGCCTCGAGAGACAGGTGCACAGCCACCCGTGGCTACTCAGCCGCGCACGCAGCTCAACATTTTCTAGTTGACTTCCTCCACTCGTGCGAGGCGGAGGCAGCAGCAGCAGGGGGCGCTGCCAGCGACGCGGCAGGGCAGGTCTTTTATCCAGAGTGCGCGCACCTGACCCGAGCTTTTCTCGCCGTGTTCCGAGATCGATTCCGCATTGTCGGACCGCGAGTAACGAGCGGAGTCGCGAATCGCGCACGCGGGGCATTGTGTGCAGGTGGCGCCACGTGGCGCGGCGCGCGCTCGCTCGATCGAAGCCTCTCCGAGCGCCGATTATGCACCGATCGACTTCTTTTCTCCGCGGGCGGCGATTTTTTTTCGTCGGCGCTTGTTTGCTCTGATTCTCGGCGACGGCGCCGCTTGTTTGTGCTGCGCCGCGATTACGGCTCAGCCTGGTAGGTGGCGCCGGTGCCTCGCGGCGTCGGTCAAGATCGCGAGCAAACTGTGAGTCAGACATCGGTAGCGGAGACAAAGATTTTTTTTAATAATAGGGGCGATGTGGGCGTGGCTCGATTCTTTTTAATATTCATACACACATGCAGAAGTGGTTGATCTTCGTGAGAATGCAGAGTGGTGTCCGTCCGCTGGTTTTTTTCGTTGTTCGTTTCTCGTTATTATCGCAGTGCGTGTTGATTTAGTTTCTTTCCGGTCCACTTCATTTGATCTGTCATTGCATGTAGATTGCATGCAACCAGGATTACTCCTCCAGAGCCAAGTGACTCACTGAATACTACTCTTCAAGTGACTCACTGGGATGTTCCTTTCCTCACTGGCTTAATAGGTAAATACTAACAAAATTCTGTCAGCGCAACCAAATCCACGTGATTCTCCCCCGACCATACACGTACATACGTATGTGGTTTCGGATAACCAGTGGCGCCCTCCCTGGGGCAGCGGCGGCGGCGGCATCGCCCGCGCTCGCTCGCCGGTTTGTTTTGGAATTTGTCGGCTCCATTAGTCGTAACTTTTAAGGCCCGCGCTAAGCCCTCAGAGTAAACCGTGCACACACGCTGTTGTTTGGCGTTTTCAGCCAACAACAAACAAACCTTCTGTGCTGCAGTTTTCGGGCGGCGGCGGCGTACGCTGCGGCTCGAGCGGCGATTTTGCCGCCGCAAACAACGTAATGTTGTCACACGATACACGCGATAACGGCACACGGGGGGGGGGGGAGGCGGCGCATCTTTGAGGGCCTTCCGTGGTCGCTGGTGAACCAAGCAGTTGACCTCGCTCCCCGCGAAGTCGCTCGTTGCATTCGTTCCTGGTAGAGCCAGCTTCCTTCACCCCGTTCCCAGGCGCCGGCGGGGCTGGCCGCCGCTCGACGATGCTGTCGGTAACCGTAGCAACGGGCGCCTCCTAAAGACGACTCGCGGTGTCGTCTGCCACGGAGTCGACGGACGTCGCCGGAGGTCGCTCCGTTCCCTCGTTAGCTCGACTTGTCGTTGAGTTACAATCAGCCGTTTCGCGAGCAAGAGAAGATGCGAGAGAAGATGTGAGAGAGGATGCGACAGCGCGGTCAGCGAGAAGAAGCCATGGCAGAGCTTCCCCCGCGCTGCAGCTGCCGAGCGCGCCGACCGACCGCTGGCGAGGCCCCCGAGGCGACGACTCGGCCGCGTCCACTTACGACCCGATTTGCGGCTGTAATGACTATGTTACTGACCACATTAGCGTGCGGCCTGCTCGCTCTCGGCCCGACCACGCACGCTTACTGCCCCGCTCGCGCGCGATGCGGCCCTGCAGAATGTAGGAGGAGGCCGCCGTTCGTACAGAGGCACTGAAATAACAGTAGCCACCGATGGCGGCGCGGCTCGATAAATTGAGCCAGAAGGCTGTGGTTCCTCTGCAGAGGCACTGGAATAACAAATGTTGGTTTAGACACCGAAATCATCATGTTTCTATGCTGAATATTAGCTGAAAAATGAAGGATAATGGATTTTAATGGCGGCCATTTTTAAATTTAAGATGGCGCCCAGATACCATGCCGATATAATAATAATAGATGGGTACCCGATCTCATATGAATGTAGACATCTTAAACTACGTATGCGACAATTTTCATACTTTTGTGAAAAAGTGCAGAATTATATCTCTTAGCTCTTGTGCTACAGTGATGTCGGTGTGTGTGGATGCAGGAGAGAGGTGGTTAGCTCAATCTATCGTGTATATAGGTGGTTATAGCTCAATCTGGTAGCTCAATCAATAGGTGGTTAGCTCAATCTATCGTGGAGGGAAAGGGAAGCTTGGAGGAGGAGCTGACCCGGTAATGAAAGCTCTCGGAACCGCGCGTGCGTGTTTAGTTGTCCGTCGCAGTGATTTCTGCCCTCTCTCTCGGTGAAGAGAGCCTCATCTGGGATAAATGCTCTGCTGGTAACAGCGTGTTGCTACGCTGCTCGGTGGTTCACCCAGGGTCCTGCCCTGATACAAGTGGGTCACTGAGTCGTGGCATCGACTTGGCAGCTGCAGACGTTGTCTTCCTTTCACGGGTCAGTTCTTCATTAGCTTCATCACACAGGGCAGCCCCTCTATATTCCTGATGCAGGGCAGCTTCTCTTCCTTCCTGACACAGGACATCTCCTCTGCCTCCCTAGCACAGGGCAGCTTCTCTAGCTTTCTTTAGCTAGTTCTTAGCTTTCTTTAGCTAGTTCTTACTGTCTTTCTTCTACTGATTGCCGCTTCCCC
>NW_014577108.1:37574-40716 GCF_000485595.1 Priapulus caudatus | reverse complement strand
TTGCGCGTGCGTGTGTGTGTCTCTGAGAGAGAGAGAGAGAGAGTCTTCACAAAAAGAAACTGCAGGAGACACACAGAGAGGGCGGGGGAGAGGGAGAGAGAGCGATACAACAGACATTTTCCTTTATTCTTTCATTCTTGCAGTAAAAATGATTACGAAATCGTGTTCGTGTATTTCTGTGTTCTGTTGTTCTCCGGTAACGACACACAGTAGACCTGACCACATTAAATTTTGTGGTCGCTACGCAGTAGACCAGATCAGATCTAAAGAGCCAATGATCGTCATCAACGGCATCTGTTACGGCACTATAAAATCTGTAGTGGAGCAGGTATGTGTAAATATGAAGAAGAATTGTGGGTTTTTGTTGTAAAAGCACCAGAATTGGCGTGTATGATGTTAAGGGTATACTAAATTATTCCAGATATAGTGATATAAGATATACTGCGAGGACTTCTCCCGTTCTCCTTCTCCCGAGGACTCTGTAGTAAACATGTATTATGACGATGGATCTGTTTCGCGGGTTGCCGCTCGAGCGCGCTCCGACGATGACAACCAGACGACCCTTTGCGTCCGGCAGCGTGCGGACAACACGAACTAATTACTGCTTTTTAATATGCCGGCGGCGTTCGGCAAATCTTACGGCAGACTGCGCGCGCGAAATCGCATTAGGTCGTCTACTGCGCCCGGTCGCCTGTCGTTGCCTGCTTCCTCGCGATTCCGCCCGGCAATGACATCATCTCGGTTTTAATTGATGCCGCTGCGGCGATTTCAAACAATGCTCGATTGCGGGCCGCTACTGTTGCCGCTGCTGCCGCTGCTACGTGACATCAAACGACTGTGGACGGCTCGGGGGAGAGGGGGAGGGAGGGGACGAGAGATGCGATCACGCCGAGAAATCCCGGAGAAATTAATTGGTTTATTTAATACGATTAACCGCTAAAATTAGATGCGGCCGCGAGAAGCCTCGCAGCGCCCCCTACACCGGGTTACCTGCCACGAGAGGGCGCTCAGGCGCTTCCTATAGGTAAGCTTCCGTCCAGAACATACCCACTGCGTATAGATGGTCAGTAGTGTATAACTTGTGGTAACTGTAGTGGTATAAACGATGAGTGTACAATGACTAGGACACCGTTGATTTAAATCGGAACGTTGGTGCGAGGGAAACCGCGCATGCAGGAATCCCCCTCGACGGGTCGCGCGGGAGAGGTGTGCGTACACTCCCCGCAGCAATTACAATCGTATAGAACGCGCGTGCATCGCTCGTGTAACTCTTTCGACATTTGCCGAGGTCACGTGGGCGTGACGCATGCACGCTTCGCAGACGCCACGGCGGCGGCGGCGGCGGCGCTCTAGCATGCAAAGATGCCGATGTGACAATCGCGCATTTTTTATTCAAGCGTTAATCGGCAGCAGCCGGCCGCTAGGCTGCGGTCCATCACACAGGATCACACGCTAACGCGAACTCCCGTCCCCCCGTGCAGCCTCCCCCCACCACCGCCGCCGCCCCGCCGTGCGCCACGCGCTGCGGACACGTTAAACTTTAATGCAATACATCGCGTAAAGACTTGTCGGCGGTAATGAGCGAAAAACGCGAATTGTAGGCTAATTGGTGCTCGCGCGGACAAACGCAAACCCCGTTACGACTCAACGTCAGATGTGCACACGCGCGACCCCGCCCTCGAACAGGGTCCACGAGGCAGGACGAGGGATGCATGAAGGTGTGTACGCGCCCCTGCCCTCTCCCCCATCTCCCCCTCTCCCCCTCTCCGCACGCACGCTGTTGATGGAGCTTTTCGCTGACGCGTGCATTGTTTTAACGTGATTGAGAACTCACGTAATTCGCATTGTCCCGCGAGGCAGGCCGACGAATGGAGGTGTGCGCTCGCGCTCGCAGCCTCCGCTAGGCGCGGGTTAATTTGACAGCGCAGACAATGGCGAGTGGAATTTGCATAATTAGGCGCTCCGTTAATTAAGAAACAAGATTAACAGTTTTAACTATTGATTCGCGAGGCTTCGCAGCAGCGGAATGTCATCGAAGAGGGAACGCAGGCGCGTGACCGGCCGTTGAGCTGCTGCTGCGATGCGGTGCGAAACTTATTCATCATTGTCTTACGGTGATAAATCTTAAGGAGCGAAGGATTTACCAGTGAGGTCGAACAAGAATCCGTGCGCAATTATGTTAAGCGACTTGAGAAGAATAATTAGAAGAAGAAGACGAAGAACAGGGAAAAAAAGTAGAAGAAGAATAGGAAAAGGCATAAGAAAAAGAAAAAAAGGCGTGGAATAAGAGGGAGAAGAAATAAAGAGGACGAGTAAAAATCTAATAAGATGTAAGAAATGATATGAATAAAGTAATACATATTATATACATACATATAGTACTCAGTAATAATAAAATAGCGCATAACAAGCTATATGTTAACAGTGTACTTAATAATGACAGCACCAACAATATTTACAATATAGTAATATAAAAAATAACAATAACAAAAAACCAAGCGGTGGAAGGAAGGACGCAGACTATGTAACAGTAACCCAACATGTTTGTGCGAGGTTGTGGACAGCAGATACAAAACACAAGATAACAGAGATTAAACTATCAAGTGAAACCTACTATAATTACAAGCCGACAGTGAATTGATAGTCTTCACATCTTCACGCTATTACTTACTAACGCACTCTCCTGCTTCTCACTCTTGTTTCACTAATACCAGAATGTCTCGTTTCTAATTAACCCTGCCGGCAGGGCTCAGTAAAAACTGGCGCATATCTTCATTAAAATTTTAAAAGCTCCAGCGTTGAGTATTCTCAGACAAAGCCCATCTGGCATCGATTTTCGCCCCTAATTTAATTAGCAATAGATAAATTTTTATGAACTATATGCGGAAAAATCCACACCCGGCAGCTGCCCCCCCTGGTGCATGATATCGTCTCGGGTTTTAGCTGCAGCTACACTTGAAGTCGAGGCGCTATTCGTGACGTCGGGCAGCATCCTAATTGTTCTCACGCTCATATAATCTCTCCAGCACTCGCTTCGCAGCTCGCAGCTACTCCACTTCTCTCTCTCTCTCTCTCTCTCTCTCTCTCTCTCTCTCTCTCTCTCTCTCTCTCTCTCTCTCTCTCTCTCTCTCTCTCTCTCTCT
>NW_014577108.1:33028-34432 GCF_000485595.1 Priapulus caudatus | reverse complement strand
AAGAGGAAGACAGGGACACAGACAGGCAGTGGGCGAGAGAGAGAGAGAGAGAGAGAGAGGGAGTTACAGAAAGAGTGAGAGATATGTGTGTGTGGGGCGGGGGCAAACCGAAAGAGAGAGAGAGATAGAGATGGAGGAGAGAGAACGAAGACACGGACTCGCGGGTCCTCCCCGTGTATGCCATCTACTATACTAACGTCTGCTGCGTGTTTCAGAGCGACAGCAGCGTCTGTGACGGCATCGTCGTGTCCCGCATCACGGAGGGCGGGCCTGCCGACAGGGAGTTTAAGCTACGCATCAACGACCAGGTGCTCACGGTGAGTAGTAGCATAGCCTCGCTGCGTGCATGCGTGCGTGCGCGCGTGCGTGTGTGCGTGCGTAGCTGCATGCGTGCGTGTGTGTGCGTGACTATGCGCGGGCGTGTGTTTTGCGCGTGCGTGCGTGCGTCCGTGTGTGCGTGCGTGCGTGTGTGCGCGCGTGCGTGTGTGGAGGGGGGTCGCGTGTGCGTGTGCGTGTGCGTGCGTGCGTACATTTGCATCTTCATGTCCGTAACATCCTTTTGCTAGCAACGTCAGATAATTTTTGATTTGGACCTGCACAGAATCTATATACCTTATTACTTACCCTTACACCGTATCACAGGTGTCACATTCTGTCCTATATTCACCGTAAACTCACATTTCAGACCCACTTCAGATTTCAGATTTCACTTTAGAAAAAATTGCATCGCATTTTGGGCATCGCGGTTCCATTTATGGTCGGAGAATCTTCGTCTGCTGTTGTTGGCTTCGTTGCTGCAATACTGCAGTAATTGGTGGCGAGGCGATTATCCCTGTGGTGGATGATGATGATGATGATGATGATGATGATGGTGGATGGTGATGATGATGATGATGGGGAGCGGGAGACGACGGACTCTGACAAGTTTATTGATGATTTTCTGCTCTAGTTGCGCTAGTCTCCTCGAGGCTCTGTCCCTGCTGTGCACGGGGGTGGGGGGGGGGGTTCACGAGGGGGAGGGAGTAGGCTCACGCACCTTGTAACACATGCAGCATTACACGTGTAACACTTTCGCTTTTGCTACAAGAGAATCTGTAGCTGGAGCGAAGGAGCTACACGGGTAGATCTAGAGCTACGGTGAACGTGAACTGTCGGCTGCATAGCCATGTAGAGGAAGCTCACACGTAGAGAAAGAAGCAATAACGAAGAGTAAGAGATAGAGAACGAAAGAAAGAGAACGAGAGAGAGAAAGAGAGAGGGGGAGAAAGAAAGACAAAGAGAGAGATAGAGAGGGAGAGAGGGAGTTCTCTCTCTCTCTCTCTCTCTCTCTCTCTCTCTCTCTCTCTCTCTCTCTCTCTCTCTCTCTCTCTCTCTCTCGAGAGAGAGAGAGAGAGAGAGAGAAGA
>NW_014577108.1:31496-32893 GCF_000485595.1 Priapulus caudatus | reverse complement strand
CGTCTCTCTCTCTCTCTCTCTCTCTCTCTCTCTCTCTCTCTCTCTCTCTCTCTCTCTCTCTCTCTCTCTCTCTCTCTCTCTGTATCGCAGAATAAAAATCTGGTGTGTGTAACAACGAGAGACACTTATAGTAGACTTAAGTGTTAACTGCTGCTTGACGAAGGGAGGCGTGGTGACGACATACTACGAAGACAATGTTGTTAGCAGTGGGTTGATTGATGGAGGAGGGAGAAGGAGAAGACAAAGGGGAGACGGTGTTAGCGGCGGTGGGCGGATCGATCTGGGGGGAACAAACGGAGATAATTGTTGGTGGGTGTTCGGCGGGTGGGGTGGGGGAGAGGGGAGGGCGGGAAACCAAATGGAGAGGGGATTAGTTGCCATGGATATACGTCTCAGCGTCCCGTCCTAATGATGTCCCTCACTGCCGAGAGTACCACTCTGCCGGCTCTCCCAGGCGGTGGAGGTTGCAGCCAGGAAGCTGTGACACGTGCCCAGCAAGTGGGTCACGCACATGCTGACTCCCAGACTCCCAGCATCCCAGCATCCCAGCATCCCAGCCTCCCAGCATCCCAGCATCCCAGCATCCCAGCCTCCCAGCCTCCCAGCATCCCTGTCCCCAACATACCAGCCTCCCAGCATCCCAGCATCCCAGCATCCCAGCCTCCCAGCATCCCAGCCTCCCAGCATCCCAGCCTCCCAACTTCCGCCGCACGATGGCACATGGGTTGATGCGACCTCACTGGTTACCGAATGGACCAGGTGGGTACAGGTAAAGGTGAGGCTAATAAATAATGGCAGGTAAAAAGGTAAGGCTGCCTACAGGTGAGGGCGCTGGGTAGGGACAGGTAAAGGTAAGGCTGCCGGGCAGATAAAGAGCGCGGGTGTAGTGGAGGCCGGGGAATGATCGTTACGTGTATACATTGGCTGCATATTAATTGCGGGCGTGCGTGCGTGTTCGTACGTATACGTAGGCGCGTACATACGTATGTAAACGCTGCAGCCGGTAACCTGGGGCAGCCTCCTACGCCACACCCAGCTATACCTGCGTGAGTGCGCGTGCGTGGCTGGCGTGCGTGCGTGAGGCGGGGGTACCGCACACGCCGCGTGCATGCACAATCCACGGCCGCCGTCTCATTTCCGCCCGAGCGTGCACCGCCCGAGCAGTCGGCTGCTGCGGTTGTCAAGGTAACCAGCAAGTGGCAAAGGGTTGGTAGGGGCACTTGCGACCGAGATTGGTGACATATGGCGTTGAGTGGTGCTTATGACACTACAGTGCACCGGTCCAGCTTATCTGCGTGCGTGGCTGTGTGGAGAGCTAGCGGAGAGGGAGGCTGAGAGAGAGGAGAAAGGGGAGTAAGAGAGGAAGAGAGTGAGAGAGATGGAGAGAGAGCGAGAGA
>NW_014577108.1:30367-30873 GCF_000485595.1 Priapulus caudatus | reverse complement strand
TGCGTGCGTGCGTGCGTACCTGCGCTGTAGCCGACGACACGATGTATGTGCGTGCGTGCGTGCGTGCGTACCTGCGCTGTAGCCGACGACACGATGTATGTGAGTGCGTGCGTGCGTGCGTACGTGCGTGCGTGCGTGCGTGCGCGCGTGTGTGCGTGTGTGAGCTGTAACGACATCTTTCCCTCCCGGCACAGCATGCAGATAACCGGTTTATTCCCGGTTCGCCTACTCCCATTTCGCCTACGGCAAAATTCCGATTTCGCCTACAGCAAAATTCCCAGTTGGCCTACACCCATTTCGCCTACTCCTAATTCGTCTACGCTCAAAATCTACCTCATTCCCATTTCGTCTACGATCGGTTTGTTCACTAAATAATCATTTATATATAATGAAATATGGTTTTGATTGGCATACATAGACTACAGGAACCAAAAGAAAACATAGGTACAAATAATGAGAACACAACTTGACAAAACTAGACTATTGTTGATTTATTTGTTCACTAA
>NW_014577108.1:25421-26306 GCF_000485595.1 Priapulus caudatus | reverse complement strand
GAGAGAGAGAGAGAGAGAGAGAGAGAGAGAGAGAGAGAGAAAGAGATACTGGATGTCACTAACAGATTGTTAAGATGCATTTAAAACGCAATCACGCGGTCACTAGTGATTGGATAAGTATGGAAAGATGCGACAATATGAACGCGAAACAGCGCTCTCTTGCTGATAGTACAACGTGGGATTGGGTCCCTGAGGGGTTCTACGCTTGAGTATCTCTCGTAACTAATTGAAACATTGGGGAATTCACATCAAACGAACATGACTGCGTTGTTGGATTGAGAATGTCATTCTTGCACGCGCTCTTTCTTTCTCTCTCTCTCTCTCTCTCTCTCTCTCTCTTTCTTTCTTTCTCCCTCTCTCTCCCTCTCTCGCATCCTCGCGCAGCGGTTTCAATGATTTGTAAACTGACTCGATCCCCTACACCCGCCGTGACTTCGGTGCGGCCGCACAAAGGGCAGCGCTCTACTTGAGCTGTTTAATAGCGAGCTGGTCGGCAGCCTTTGATGTTGAGAATCCTTATTGAGAGCCCGGCAGCAGCAGCAGCAGCCGTCGTTATTGAATCTCACGCTACTCTGCCGACACCGTGCGTACCTGCGCTGTTGCCGACGACACGATGTATGTATGTGCGTGCGTGCGTGCGTGCGTGCGTACCTGCGCTGTAGCCGACGACACGATGTATGTGCGTGCGTGCGTGCGTGCGTGCGTGCGTACCTGCGCTGTAGCCGACGACACGATGTATGTGCGTGCGTGCGTGCGTGCGCGCGTGCGTGCGCTGCGCTGTAGCCGACGACACGATGTATGTGCGTGCGTGCGTGCGTGCGCGCGTGCGTGCGCTGCGCTGTAGCCGACGACACGATGTATGTGCGTGCGTGCGTGCGTGCGCGC
>NW_014577108.1:21293-24077 GCF_000485595.1 Priapulus caudatus | reverse complement strand
TGCGATCGGTTTGTTTACTAAATAATCATTTATAAATAATAAAATATGGTTTTGATTGGCATACATAGACTACAGGAACCAAAAGAAAACATAGGTACAAATAATGAGAACACAACTTGACAAAACTAGACTATTGTTCACTAAATAACCATTAATAATCATTAATAATAATAAATAAAACTAACTAGTGGTTGATGAAATGACACTATTATATTAGGCCTACTTATTCTGAGAGTAGACGAAATGGGAATATTGCCGATTCTGAGAGTAGACGAAATGGGAGTAGACGAAATGGGACGTAGGCGAAATGGGTGTAGGCGAAATGGGAGTAGGCCAACTGGGATGTTACCCAGATAACCAGCCTGTTCTGCTAGCATCTATGACAAATACGACATACGCATATACGCTCTCCTATGACAAATATTGTTGTATGTGTTGTGCGCATCATAGGAGTTTGGGAGCGCTATTATGAACGCAATTAATGAATTTGAGCTGTAAAGGGGAACGAAGTTGACTCGCCAATATTTGTCATAGGAAGAATCTTCCTGCGACAAATTGTGTCATAGGAGAGCGTATATGCGTATGTCGTATTTGTCATAGATGCTAGCAGAACATGTTGAGATAACATACGGTCACTCTAACGAAGCAATGATGTATGTGCGTGCGTGCGTACGTACGTGTGTGCGTGAGTGCGTACGTGTGTGCGTGAGTGCGTGAGTGCGTGCGTGAGTGCGTGAGTGCGTGAGTGCGCGAGTGAGTGCGTGGCGTGTCACTGACACGCTGTTTCCCACTTGACACAGTCATCAAAGAGTCACCTCATCAGATCTATGATATCACTCCAGTGTCACCTTGGAGTATAATTAGCGTGCTAAATTGCGGTTGCCTCTTGCGATGTGTCATTGATTGCATTAATTAGTCGCGAGTGGAATGCGCATGACTGTGTACGTGAGTGTGTGTGAATGTGCGTATGTGTGTGTGTGTGTGTGTTGTGTGAGTGTGTGTGTGTGTGTGTGTGTGTGTGTGTGTGTGTGTGTGTGTGTGTGTGTGTGTGTGTGCCTGCCTGCGTTCGTGGCGTGTGTGTGGCGTGCGTACGGCTGGCGTGTGTGGCGTGTGTGCGCCATGCGTGTTGCGCGTGTGCGTGCGTGAATTTCATGCGTGCGTGGGGCGTGTGTGTGTGATGGCGTGGGAAGGGCTGCTACGATGGAAGGTGGCCACCGCAGGAGGCGGTTCTTTTGATCCGTGTTTACGTTAGTGGAGGAATTCTAATGCGATATTTTTTTTCGTCGATCCGCTCCATCCGTGGCCGTCATTTTGTAAACCTATGAGAGGCATTAGTCTACAAGATTTATGGGGGCGGCCGACAACGAGCTGCAAAAGCTGAAAAAGTGACCGTGGGTAATCTTAAATAACGATTTAAGACTGTTTTCGCTGAGCACATGATCGCTGTGTTAGTCATTCAAGGTTTTTCTAAATCAGGTCAGAGCAGTCAGTAAGGCTATAGCGCAATCGGAAGCAGTCAGCGGCTATATCCCGACGGCGACGCCGCCTCCCCGCTATCCCCATGCGCGTCTACTAAAATCACAGCTCCTTCCGTTGCACGAAAGAATGCAGCATTCCATCTTGCTTCTAATCCTTTGCACTCTCTCTCTCTGCTCTCTCTCTCGGTCTGCTCTCACGACGGACTCTCTCTCTCTCTCCTCTCTCTCTCTCTCTGCTCTCTCTCTGCTCTGCTCGCGTCGTCCGATGCCGTGTGCGTCTCCTCTCTCTCTCTGCTCTCTCTCGTCGTCTCTCTCTCTGCCTCGTCTCTGCTCATCTGCCTCCTCGTCTCTCTCTCTCTCTCTCTCTCTCTCCCTGCTTCTCTGCTCTCTCTCTTTCACTCTCTCTCTTCTCCTCGCTGCTCTCTCTCGCTCTCATACTGCATTCTCTGCTCTCTCTCAGCCATCTCTTCTTTCTCCGCTCTCGTCTCGCGTTCTCTCCTCCTCTCTCTCTCTCTCTGCCTCTCCCTCGTCTTCTCTCTCTCTCTCGCATCTCTCTGCGTCGTCTCCGGCTCTCTGCTCGATCTGCTCGGTCTCTCCTCTCTGCTGCTCTCTCTCGTGGACGTCTCTCTCCTCAATCTCTCCTCTCTCTCTCTGCATCTCTGCCCTGCTCTCGCTCTCCTCCGCTAGAGATATTTATATATCCGGCAAACATCTGATTGCGTGTGATTTTCACGAGTCTGATTCATTACCGCTACAGAGGATTTGTCGGCGGGGGCCGACGCTTTGCCGACGTAATGGTTAGCAAATCCCAGAACAAGCAAACAATAACATCACACGGTGAAGCCAACAACATTCTCTTCCACGGCAGCGGGCGTCTGCGTGCTTCCGTACATGTGCGCTGCCCCGTCAGACATGTACGGGAAACTATATCTCCCATTGCAAAAAGTGGGACTTGCTTTGACAAGCAAGATTTAAAGATTTGTAAACGAGATCGAGTCACTTACGCGCACGCAGCAGGCGTCGCGCATGTGCGCGCAAACAGGAGCCGTGGGACAGCTGCGCGCCAGCGGGGATGTTGGTACGGATGCTGAGGAAGATGATGATGATCTTGCGTAGGGCTTCTTTGGGATTTGGATTCTTTTGATGCGGGCATCTCGCTGCGCTCCGTGGCGCGCTTGTCGTGTAAGTGGTTACTAGCAGGGACACGTCACTCTCCCTCTCTCTCTGGCTTCACAATTTCTCTTACTCTCTCTCTCTCTCTCTCTCTCTCTCTCTCTCTCTCTCTCTCTCTCTCTCTCTCTCTCTC
>NW_014577108.1:15894-17766 GCF_000485595.1 Priapulus caudatus | reverse complement strand
GAGAGAGAGAGAGAGAGAGAGAGAGAGAGAGAGAGAGAGAGAGAGGGAGAGAGAGAGAGAGGAGAGAGAGAGAGAGAATAGGGAGATAGAGATAGAGAAGAGAGACAGGAGAGAAAGAGAACGCGCGGGAGAGAGGGGAAGAGAGGGTGATGAGCGCATGAGATAGATAGATAGAGAGAGAGATAGAGAGAGAGAGAGAGAGAGAAAAGAGAGAGAAAGAGCGGAGAGAGTAGAGGACAGAGAGAGAGAGAGAGGGAAAGAGAGAGAAAGAGAGGGGGAGAGGAAAGAGAGGAGAGGGTAGAGACAGAGAGTGAGATGAGAGATGAGAGAGGAGAGAGAGAGAGAGGCAGCATGAGAGAGGAGAGAGAGAGAGCGCTTGCTGCTACCAAACACATCGAGTAAACTTGCGGGTATTGCGCGGAGCCGACACACACACACACACACCCGTCTTGTATTTATACGGGCTTCTATGTGCCCGTATACGTGTCTGCACACCATACGCGTGCATGCGTGGGCGTATGCGCATGTATGCACGCGTGTATGCGTGCGTGCGTGCGTGCGTGCGTGTGTGCGTGTATTGCTTCTAACGCTTCCCCCACGCAGCCTCCTCTCTTGTATCTAATACTTCCCCACGCAGCCTTCTCTCTTGTATCTATCACTTCTCCACGCAGCCTTCTCTCTTGCATCTAATACTTCCCCACGCAGCCTTCTCTCTTGCATCTAATACTTCCCCACGCAGCCTCCTCTCTTGCATCTAATACTTCCCCACGCAACCTTCATCATCATCACCAGACATGGAGAACCCGAGCAGCTGCAGGAGAAGCCCCGGGCCGCGAGGGGAGGGGGAAGGCTGAGAAGGAGGGGGAGAAGGCGGAGGGAGGGTCCGCGATGGGAAGCAATGATTAGGGAGGAACCTACGCGGCTGATCCCCGCCGACCGCTTCCCCGCTCGCCGGCGATGTCGGCACCTCTCTACGCTATTGTCTACGCGGCTTTGCGGTCGCTCTGTCGGCTCCTTTGAGCGTCAATGAGGGATTTGCGACGGCGATGCGCCGACATATGTAAGCGGAAATCGAGCCGGCTGCTCATCGGGAGGGGTGGAGGAGGGAGGAGGGAGGGAGGATGGAGGAGGGAGGAGGGTGGGAGGATGGAGGAGAGAGGAGGGTGGGAGGAGGGAGCGAAGAGGGAAGGAGGAGGGTGGTAGGCGGGTGGTAGGCGGGTTGAAGGAGAGAGGGTTTAGGAGCGAAGAGGAGTGGAGGAAGAAGGAAGAAGGGTGGTAGAAGGAAGGGAGGAGGGGTGGAGGAAGGTGGGAGAAGGAAGGAGGATTGGAGAAAGGTGGAGGAGGCTGGGGGAAGGTTGGCGTGTCCCTGGTTGGCATCACCGGTGGAGCGTCGTCTCAGGGCGGGAGCGGACGTCACGGGAGAGTTACGGACAAACGCCGCGGTCCGTCCCCCTCTAGCTAGGATGCGCATCCCATCCTCCCCCATCCACCCACTCCCGTGTAGGGCTAGACTAATTGCGGATCGCGTAATTATGTATGTGTTGATCAGCATTTGTGGTTATTTAACTCTAATCTGATTATATGTAAATTAGCCAAAATGAATAGATGGCGTTGATAGAAGCGGATGAGGTCATTTGCCCGGGAGCGGATCGGGAAGAGTGAGGTGCTTGACTGTGGTCGTGTGGGGAAGAATGGAAGCTGAACAAGTCAGGTGAGGGAAGACCTCCGATAGAGGATTTTGCAGTTCTATGCATTTTGAACACGCGCTCTTGTATTTTCACCGTATCACGAATAACAAAGGGGCATTTGGAACAGTAACCGGCGAATGTGTAGAGAGCGTGTGTGTGTGTGTGTGTGTGTGTGTGTGTGTGT
>NW_014577108.1:12897-14347 GCF_000485595.1 Priapulus caudatus | reverse complement strand
GTGTGCGTGCGTGCGTGCGTGTGTGTCGGAGCACAGTCCGTCTGTGCGATGAAGGGGAACAGGCCGCCGCTCCGCATGACTCCGTGTAGAGCTCCGTCACGGTGTGCTCTCCCCCGACATTGAGTAATCGCTGCTTGCCGCTGATCGGCAGAGACGATGACGGCAAAGTCATTTCTCAACCTCTCCGCCCCCCCCTCCCTCCGCCTGCTCCGCTAAAACTTCATCTTTCAACAAAAGTTGGAGAGAGGTTGAGCTTATGAGTCACGCGTGCAGACCAGGGGGTGCAGATCGGTAGCATTTCCAGACTTCGCCTCCTCCTTCTTCTCCTTCCCCTCCTCCTCTTCCTCCTCCTCGTCATCTTCATCCTATACCCCTCCTCTTTATCTTCCTCCTTTGCCATCACATTCCCGATCCACTTCCTACGTTTCTTCTCCTCCTGGCAGTTCATTGCGCCCCACCCCACTCGTTTTCACGTTCCTCCCATCTCTACATCCAAAGCCCGCTTACTGGTTCCAACGCATCTCTCCTTAAGCAAACCCCGTCGTCACTCCACCCTACACCAGGACCTCCCCTGTGTCAATGTTCCCGTGTCCGTGGCTGATTCAGAGTCGTTGAGGTCCGATGAGGATGAAGATGAGGATGAGGGTGAGGATGAGGAGTTTATAAATGATGCTGCGCTTCCTCTCCCGTCTCCCGTCTCGCGGTCTCTGTTTGCGCCGAATTCCAAGGTAGGTGAGGCGAAACTTAGTTCCTCGTAGCAGCAGCACCAGCAGCAGCAGCAGCAGCAACACCAGCAGCAGCAGCAGCAGCAGCACCAGCAGCAGCAGCAGCAGCAACACTGTTTGCACACTGTCGCATGATGAGTCAGAAAGCACAGGTGCGTGTTATGATAGGGTTGAAGGCTTGTGGACATACATCCCCCGCTAGCAAGCGTGACAGTTCTCCGATCTCCATGCCTCCCCTCCTACCTCAACCCCACCGCTGCAGTGTTTTGTGTTGACCCTAGCTTCGCCGCTGCTGCCGTGTTGACATATTTTTACCGCCGCGTTCTCTGTTGTGATAGTAGCCGCTTGAAAAGCACCGCTTCTATCGCCGCCGACGCGATCTCTCGCCTGTGAAATTTCCACATTCTCTTTCTCCTTCTCCTTCGTACCCTCCTACTCCTCCTCCTCCTCCTCCTCCTCCTCCTCCTTCTCCTTCTCCTCCTCCTCCTCTTCTATTCTTCTTCAGCCTTCTCCTCATTCTTCCCTCCTATATTTTCTCCTCCTCCTCCGCTCCTCTTCCGCCCCTCCTCATCCTCCTCCTTCTCCACCGCTTCTCCTCCTCCTTCTCCTCCTCTTGCTGCTGCTGCTCCTCCTCCCTGCATGTTATGATCATTCTGACAGGACATGTTTTGGTTTGCGCTTCCTTGTAGAAACTCCGTACCGGTGCTGCGTGCTGCGTGCTGGGG
>NW_014577108.1:10125-11631 GCF_000485595.1 Priapulus caudatus | reverse complement strand
CCCCCCTCTCTCTTGCTCTCTCTCTGCACCGCCCCCCTCTCTCTTGCTCTCTCTCTGCACGGGCGGTCTCTCCTCTCTTCCGCCTGCGTCGGTCGCACAGCAGTGAGCAAAGATGGCGACGCAGCGAGGGTCTGATGATGTTTTGATGATGTTTTAGCTGCTGCTGCTGCTGGTGGTGATGGTGATGATGATGATGATGATGATGATGATGATGCTGAGCAACAACAACAAAAACAATAACAATAGCACCTCCAACAGCAGTTCAAATATAACGTAGTACATCGTGTACCATTGTATTAGGTATTTCTAGATTTTTGGAAAACTAAATTTGAAAAGCTTTCTATGCTCTTCACAAGTCTCTCTCTCTCTCGCTCTCTCTTAGCTGTTAGTCTCAGATGTGCTCAAGCACTGGCTTACTTAACTCGTAGAAATATCCGGGTGCTGTTCCAGCAACTGTGATGATGCTGATGCTGATGCTGATGCTGATGCTGATGATGATGATGATGATGATGACACAGACCCACACGGCGTGGCCCCCCTTCCTCCCTGCATGCACGCCGGCTACGAAACGTGGCAACCACATGTGCGCGCGTGGCCCGAGGTCTCATGCCAGTAGACAGTAATAGGTTACCCCCGCTGCTGCTGCTGCTGCTGCTGCTGCTGCTGCTGCTGGTGGTGGTGGTGGTGGTGGTACTGCTGCTGCTGCTGCTGCTGTTGGTGCTGCTGCTGCTGCTGCTGCTGCTGGTGGTGGTGGTGGTGGTGGTGAAGGTGGTGGTACTGCTGCTGCTGCTGCTGCTACTGCTGCTGCTGCTACTGCTGCTACTGCTGCTGCTGCTGCTGCTACTGCTGCTGCTGCTACTGCTGCTACTGCTGCTGCTGCTGCTGCTGCTGCTGCTGCTGGTGGTGGTGGTGGTGGTGCTGCTGCTGGTGGTGCTGGTGCTGGTGCTACTACTGCTACTGCTGCTGCTGCTATTGCTACTGTTGCTACTGCTGTTGCTGCTGCTGCTGCTACTACTGTTCCTACCGCCGGCAGCGAATGTGTATTGCAAACGTGTTGCTGACGATGATGTATACACCAAGAAGCATCAACACGATCGCTGAGAAACTGCGTAGAGTTTGTTTAGGACCCTGTCTTTAACCCTTTACTAACGCCATCCCAAACTAGAGCTACAAAGCGGAATGTATTTAAGAGTGGTTGTCATTGCCAATTGGCATAAAATTATTGACGTAAGTTAGAAAGGGATTCAGTCTCCCGCGTCGTGAGCACGTACTTTTATTTAAATCGTTCATTAATCTATGTTTCACTTGGGTGCACGCACGCACGCACGCACGCACGTACGCACGAACGCACGGACGCACACACGCACACACACGCGCACACGCACACACACACACAGACACACGCACGCACGGTCGCATACACGCACACACACACACACGCAAGCGCACGCAAGCGCACACGCACACGCACACGCACACGCACACGCACACGCACACGCACACGCA
>NW_014577108.1:5000-10115 GCF_000485595.1 Priapulus caudatus | reverse complement strand
ACACACACACACACAAACACACACACACACACACACACACACACACACACACACACACAGCTCTTCCAATGCTCTTCGAGCGGTTGATGCTAATTTGAATTTGAAATGGAGGAATCGCTGCGTACGGAGCCAACCTAATTATCCTTGCTTGAAGGAATTTCTGCAATATCGCTCCAAATAATCAGACAATCTCGAGCAATTGTACACACGCTGACCCTGTGTTTGTGTCGCTGTAGATCGAGTAAAATCAATGGTCGAAAGCACACACTTGGAAGTACACACTTGGAAATATTTCAATTGACCGGATTAAAAAGGCGGTTCAATGCCGCGCGTGTGTCACTGTCATTGGCGCCGGTCAGCCTGCGGAGAACAAGGTCATTCATTCATCGAGCTCTGCTACTGAATGTCGTCGTCTGCTGCTGCTGCTGCTGCTGGTGGTGGTGGTGGTGGTGGGGCTACTGCTGCTGCTGCTGGTGCTGGTGGTGGTGGTGGTGGTGCTGCTAAACAAGTTTACGGGGTCTTCTGCCCGTGGCTTCAGTTCGCAGTTGCTGCGATATGTTAGAATGATAGAGCGGATTCACCCGCTCTCTGCGTTCCTGTAGTTTCAGCAGTGATTTCTTCCTGTCCATACCCTCCCTCTCCGCCCTCGTAACTCAGGCAGTGATATATGTCTTCCTTTCTCTACTCGCCACACCCCCGTAGTTTGGGCAGCGATGTGTCTTTCTTTCTCCCCTTTATCCCTTCAACGTTACCGTATTTTACACGGTGCTGGCATCTGCGTGCCATCTGCTTATACGTTCATGTATGTTAGTCAGTGTTTCATCATCCACCCCAGGATTCACAGTTCCTCACTCGTATTATCAAGAAGCAAATATCATAACATCGAACGATCGAAATCTCAATTATGTTTGAAGCGTGATTGAATTTTACAAGCATTTGACCGTGAGCGTCGTGACAAATCTGCGCCTTTACTTTTAAATCTTAGGTAGCGTAGAACGAGCGAGCGGCTCGTTGCATTACATAGAGAAAATAGCAATGGTTAGCCATTTGAATTCCAAGCTTTGGAAGCAGCGGTGGAAATATTCCGATACATCGGGTTTTAATTCTCTGCCATCACCTCCTCTGTGTGTGTGACAATGGATGCTGTCGGGTTGATGCCTAAGCGTCAGTTGTGCAGATAATTACGTACGTCTGAATATTAGCACGTCTGAAAACGTCTGCGCGCGTCTCTCCATTTAATTAATTATAGAAAGTTTGCCACGTTTGAAAAATTACGCGAGGCAAATTGTAATTATCCGAATTTCATCATTTTAATTATGCTAATGGGTTAAGCGGATTTCTTTAGCTTCTTGCAGCGAGCAATAAAATGGCTGAGCGTTAGACAAGATGGCTGTCGACGTCGTTTTCCCCTTGTCGGTTTACGTCTGCGTTAGTAATCAGAACCAGTCTATCGCTGTATTTGATTCATCTGGCGAACACCTTACACTACGCTTGTTGTTCTTGGCTTCCACTAAAGTCTGTTCCGACGGCATAAACAGCCGGGGCAAACGGGTTAATTTTAACCCGATTTGACATTATCATAAAATATTCATCATGCAGCGGTTGGAAAACCACAGATTTGTTAATAAACCACAGTGGAATGTCTGAATCTCAGTTCCCTGTCGAATAGGAATAATTTAGATGGTTCAAAAAAGAAACACGTGACGCCAACCTGTGATAATAATTAAATAAAAAAGAAGTATAATTAAATTGTTTCAGTGTGGGAGTTTGCGCGTGATGCGTCGCGGCGCTTGGGGCGCCATCTGACGTGCGATAGTCGTTCACTGTAGCATGTTGGCGTGTGGCGTTGATCGTTTAGTTGCCTGCAGCCACTGTACGAACGCTTACAGGAAAAGGGTTAGCGTGCAGTCTGACACATCCAGGATGGCTCTTCAGTAATTAAGCCATAAAACATGGCGGCTTTTCTATGCCACGGGCGCACGTGTGTGTCCTTGTGTGTGTGTGTGCTGTGCCCTCGTGTGTGTGCCGTGTGTGTGTCGTGCTTGCCCATCGCTGTGTGTGTGCTTGTGCGTGTTTGTGTTTGCTGTGTTTGTGCTTTCTCGTGTGCGTGTGCGCGTGCGCGTGCGCGTGCCGCGTGCTGCCGTGTTGAGTGTCGTGTGCGTGTGCGTGTGTAGTGTGATGTGTTTGGTACGTGCGTGCGTGGCGTGGTATATATGCGGCGTGTGTGTGCGATGGGGGTCGTGGTTTCTCGTCTGCCTTGAATCTCCTCGGAAACCGTGCGAGTTCGTCTCGCCGGGCCTTCACCGACTCGGTGAAGCATGCCAGAGTTCCTTGAGCTTCCTCGCTGCTGCCGCCTGCGCCGCCCGCATAACATCTGTACCGCAAGGTGCTGCGCGCGTGCACGCCCCAACACCATCCTATATAGTTGTTTTTGTCGCCAGTGGCACTGGCGGCCGAAAAACGTACGGTAGCCGCGGAAGAATCGCTACCAACACGTTGTCTGCCGCTATATGCTGGAAAGGGACGGCCGGTAACGTTTGTGTGAATCTAGGCTACTGTCTAGGTCCACTCTAGGAGTACTAGAGACTGCTATAGGCTAGGCATAGCGTGGTCTATTAGGCGGGGCATCAGGCTGGTTCTATAGCGCGGGGCCATAGGCTTGGTTATAGGTGGGTGCATAGGCTGGTTATAGGCCTGGGCCACTAGGCTGGTGTTATAGGCCTGGCATAGGTGGTTATAGGCCTGGCGCATAGGCTGGTTATAGGCGGGGCCATTAGGCTGGTTAGGCTGGGCTAGGCTGTTATAGGCTAGGCAATAGGTTTCGAAAGCGTTTCTGGAGAGTCTGTAGCATAGGCTGTTATAACTTAGGCATAGGCTGCGTTATGGCGCTAGTATAGGCTGGTTCTTAGGCTAGGCTATAGGCTACGGTATTATGCATGGTTGCCTTTCCAATTCAGGTGTATCTCTAAGCTCTCTGGTTTTTTGTTTTGCTGTCGTGCCCGTGCGCGTGCCTGCCTTGGGGTAGGCGGCGCGGGGATTCCGGTCGTGCGTGCACGTGTATGCGTGCGCCGTCCTCCGGCTCAGTGTATTGCGTGACGCAGAAGGTCCTCCTTGTCTATGGTTTAACAGCGTGATGTGTGGAGGCTATGTGTGTGTGGGTGGGAGAGAGAAACATGTGCATCTCTTCAAATGTGTGTAATTATTGCCGCGCGGTGACTGTGTTAGGCAAACAATACAGGACCCTACTAAGCAATAAACGCACGGTACAAACTGGGAACGCCATCTCTTCCGGCACATCGCTCCCCCCCCCCTCCCTTCCCGTACTCATATAATACTCTATTCAATTATCTTACTATCACGCTTCCACCTTTAGTGTTCTCTCTCCTTATTTTGATATGATGTTACTATTTTGAGCCTCGGGTTTCCCGTATACTGACCGTTACCGCAATTATGTGACAAGTATTGATTGTTTGCTATTTGATATGTGCGCTTGCGCCCTTGTCTGTTGTGTTCGTGTGTGTACAAGGTCGGTGTTCACCAGTGTCCTAATAGCACATACTATTTTGCATGGCATCAGCTGGGCGATCCATCGTATGGACTAAACAAGTATAAATAGCTCTATGGCTCCTACAGAAACATTCGCGCTTGTGATCTTGCCTGATTATACTCCGGTACCATTAGAAATATTGTAGAGTTCTACGATTGTTTATGATAAAGCTAGTATGCTTTATACAATCAGTCTCTCCACACCCTCAATCACGTTCCAATTCATTGGCTCAGTATTACCACATTTTACATCGGCTACTGGATTTACGGCTCTGTTCTTCTCTATATTAGTAATGTAGCATGATAATATATATAATATATTTGATACTATATATAGTATATTTGTTATCTGGTGTGCTCTGTGATTCGCGTCTTATCAGGTGGCCTGCCCACGAAAAACTGCTATTAAAGTGTCGGTAGATATGTTTTTGTTTCTGTTGGCCGGACCGCGCAGTGGAAATGTTGGTGGTTTAAAACTAGAAATGTTGGCGCCGTAGGAGACAAGAATGCGTCCAATTGCAGCGTGGCATTGAGATGATAGCTAAAAACAATTTTAATATTTCCACTATTTTTATCGCAATGAATTATATTTCAATACAATGTTTGTGTTGAGTATAAAGTGTTAATATTAGGAACCCCCCCCCGCCCCCACACCCATATGATTATAACACGCGGCCGCCTAAAGCTATACAGATCTCGCGCAATAAAGTTCTTTATACGTTTGGTATAAACATACCGCGGGAAGACTAATCTCTCTCTCTCGTCTCTTATTCTCTCTGTGATTATGATATATATGATATAGTAATATGTCAAATGAATCTTTTCCAGTAATATATGTTGGATAGAAAAAGTGAAATCATCCCACCGCTTCCGGCGGGTCGTGTACATATTTCTTAGCCTGCTCCTCTCGTATGTAGTGTTTCTTATGGCTCTCGTGCTTAGCCACGAGAATTTCAAAACATTATCTGCGCCTATTCTTCGTACTGAGATAGCTGACAAGGCATGTATCGTCCTACAATGTTGTATGTGATGATTATCTAGACTTCCTCTCGCGTCGCATTTAACTCTGTGGTTGGTGTGGTTGTGTTGTGATGTAGGGAGCGTTCTCTGTGTGTTTTTTAAGATTTTGAATTCGATGCTCTACTCTGCTCTCTCTCTCTCTGGCTCCTCTTCCGATCACGGATAATTAAATCTTGCCCCCTCCTCCGCGTTCTTCGTTAACCCTTCTCCTAGCATCTGTGTGTGTGGGGGGAGTGTTGTGCTCTGTGGTGTCAGGTGCCCTTGTGGTGTTGTCAGGAAATATGTGCAGCGGTTGTGTTGTGTCTGTTGATGAGCCAGATGGGGCTACAGATGATTCTCTGTTACACGGATTTCTGTCCTCTCGTGGGCGAGCATGGAGTTTACTCGTCTTTTCCCTTCTCCTTTCTCTCGGCAATATCATTGCTCTCCCTTCTTCTTCTCTCTACCCTCTTGTCTTACACCTGTTACCTTCCACCGGTTCCTTCCACCACTCTTATCTTCCTGCGGCCTCCTCATCTCTCTCTTATCTTATTACTCTTTCTTTCTTTA
>NW_014577107.1:713084-752130 GCF_000485595.1 Priapulus caudatus | reverse complement strand
AGATACCGTGGCCGGGCATCGAATTTGGGCGCACAGTCTCCATACCTGCGGACAGCGCTTCATACTTGAACATCCCCGCGCGTGCGCGTGCGCATATCCCGCGGAACTGCGCGTCTCATCCGCGCGCAGCGCTCAGGATCTACAGCAAAGCTGTGCCAAGCAATCTGTATCATGTCTCTCTGGATGGAGGGATGGCTGGCTGGATGATGGATGGATGCATGCATGGATAGATACAGAGATAAGATAATAGATACATAGATAGATAGATAGATAGATAGATAGATAGATAGATGGATAGATAGATAGATAGATAGATACGATAGATAGATAGAGATAGATTAATAGATAGATAGATAGATAGATAGATTTTGCGGTATTTTCCTTTCAACCAAGAACTCACCAACTGAGCACTTTTTCCCCTGCTCACTTATAGAATTGCGCTCTTTGTCTCTTCCCAAAATGTTTTTTTGTTTCTGTTTTCTTTTCAGTTGCATGAAATATTTAACTTCAATGTGTCACTTACATGAATTTATATTTTAAGGCACGATTTGGTCGTTGTACGGGTATTAGTCTGCTTAGTATATATAAGTTGTTCAGCGAATTAGTGTGTTCGCGCATAACTAGATAACTCCGCAGCCTAGAGGAAAACTAAATATATTTTCAGAATCAGCACGTCTGGGAGTTAAAAAGTTGAAAATTTATAAAAAAATTTATTCATCAATAGATGGCGTACATATTAACATGATACATCACGTACGTGTGAATCCATTGTATATAACCGTAACAGCCCAGTAGCCGAATGCATAAAGCATCGCACTCCTAAACCATTGATTCTGTCTTCGAATCCCACCTCGGGAAATCCTTTGTTGCTTTACTTTTGGACTGTTTAGTATGTACTTTTGCCGTATTCACCGTTAATTTCCAAATAATTTTTTTTTACTACATTTAAACGTTTAGTAAAAATCCAGAATAAACTATGGTAGATGATAACGATAGCGCAAACTGACGGGAACACTTCAAATCTTCCTTATTCCTCCTCACTTATATGTAACCTATGTAGGTTACATATCAAATATTATTATATTTTCTATATAATTTCATTTTATTATTTATAATTTTTTACTTTTTTACTTTAATGACTTTTATCTTTTGATTTCTTATTATTTTTTACTGTTGGGATGGGATGGGATGGGATGGCATGGCATGCGATGGGATGGGATAGCATGGCATGGCATGGGATGGCATGGGATAGGATGGATTGGATGGGATGGGATGGCGGTGCGGATGCGATGGGAATGGCATGGCATGGCATGGCATGCGATGAGCTGGCATGCGATGGGATGGGATGGGATGCGGTGCGATGGGATGGATGGATGCGGTGCGATGGGATGCATGGCATGGCATGGCATGGCATGGCATGGCATGCGATGAGCTGGCATGCGATGGGATGGGATGGGATGCGGTGCGATGGGATGGGATGGGATGCGGTGCGATGGGATGGGATAGGATGGCATGGAATGGGATGGATGGATAGATGGATGGATGCATGGATGGATAGATAGCTCGATTTTTTTGGGTATTTTCCTTTCAACCAAGCGGTGACCAACTGAGTAACGCCACTGATTTCCCCGGGCAACGCCGGGTATCCCGCTAGTTCATATATAATTTTGTTGAAAGTTAGTATACACCTGTGAATGAACGTATTCAGTAGTAATATGGTAGGCCTATACAAAAATTCCATTCCAATGATTCGTCTGGTTAATTACCTGCGGCAAGTCATCTAAATGTGCGATGAATTATATAGGGTAAGACCCCGGGGTCAGACGTGTGTGACGTCAAATCTTGGAAATATTTTATTTCCCGGTTCCCAGATAATTAAAATGATACAACCTTGTATTCTCCAATTCCGCATTATTCGTGTGGTGAGAAAGACATACTTAACGGAACTGCGCGTGACACTCACATTACAGCAGGAACCCTTTCCTCTCAACTTCGTCGTTGTCAGGTTAGGATCCTGGACGAGTAATCGGAGGATGTCCTGATGCAAGCCGAAGAGAGAATCATGCGAGGCGGGCGGGAATCACTGTCTAACAGTGAGATATAGGTAATATATAAGCGTGTTCGAAAACACCAGTCAGCGTATCTTACGTGGCAGAATTTCTTTAATTAATTTTAATATTTATAAACACGCGCGCACACGCACCCATGCATACACATATTCACACGCACGCACGCACGCGCGCGTTTCCACGCGCACATAAATACACACGCACACGCAAATTGACGCTCGCGCTCACACAAATACATGCGCCCGCTCACACAAATACACGCGCATGCTCACACAAATACACGCGCACGCACTCAAATTCAAGGGGGCGCTCACACAAATAGGCCTACACGGATACTCACACACATGCACGCACACACACACACGCACATACGCACACACGCACGCACGTACGTACACACGCACGTACGTACACACGCACGTACGTAGCACACGCACGTACGTACACACGCACGTACCGTACACACGCACGTACGTACACACGCACGTACGTACACACACCACACGCACGTACGTACACACACACACGTACGTACACACACACACACACACGCACGTACGTACACACACACACACACTTACGTACACACACACATGCACGTACGTACACATACACGAACGTACGTACACGCGCACGTACACACACACACGCACGTACGTACACAGCAACCGCACGTACGTCCACACACAACGCACGTACCGTACACAACACACACGTACGTACACACACACACACACACGCACACGCAGCACGCACGCACGCACATACACACACACACGTACACACAGCAAGCAGCACGTACACACGCACGCACGTACACACGCACGCACGTACACACGCACGCACGTACACACGCACGCACGTACACACGCACGCACGTACACACGCACGCACGTACGTACACACACACACACGTACGTACACACACACGCACGCACGTACACACACACATACGCACGTACGCACACACACACACGCACGTACACACACACGCACGCACGTACGCACACGCACGTACACACACATACGTACGTACACACACACGCACGTACGTACATACACACGCGCGTACGTACACACACAAACACACAGAGGGAGAAACAGTTATACATTGCGGGCAGGCTGTGCGTGTGTGCGCACGTATGGGTTGTTTCATATTTGACACATCACAAATTTATGCACAACTTGTGTTTGAATATCCTGATATCCATTAATATTTATGTGGAGATTGTAGCTTTTACAATGTAATATTTTAATTAGCTCAACAGTAACAACAACAAAACAATTTAAATCATTTTTAATCGATTTTTTTTGCAACTCAAACAAAACTAGATACAGGGCTTTCATCATGAATAACAACTGGCTAACAAGCGTGACCTCAAGCTTATAATATTGCAATAACATTGTATCAGATATTTGGATGACTTTGAAACTTACAAACTACAATTCCATATTACTGTCAAACACAAATCAGATACATAGCATAATAACTTGTATTTTGTAAGATAGGTATGTGAAGATCATCACAATATGAGTTGCAGAATGGTAATAAGTTAGGGTGGCTTATTAATCTGTGTTATTGACTTTTTCCGTGCATTCTACTTCTGTAGACAATTGTGATTTAAGCTTTTAATTTACAACACCTAACACTCGTAACAAATTTGCCATCTACCCCCTAGATTGGCTGGGATAAGGCTTCTCAGCTACCCACACACCATCTTCTCGCCCTTCCAATGCCTTCTTGAACTTGCCATCTATTGTCCAGTCCCTATACGCCTGTCTCATGTGACCATTATCCACAGCTGTGATACGTCCGTTCATGAAACCTGGCCAATCCTCGTACTTCTTGGCCCAGAATAGCATGCCACCAATGCCAAGAACTAGAACCCCAGCGACGCCAGGCCCCATCCTGCCAAGCTTTGCTCCGATGATGCTGCCAGATGTAGCGCCCCCTAGGATGTAGTTCCAGGCATCGTTCTTCTTGCGATAAGTATGGCTGAGGCATGTGACTGCGCTGAACGTTGCCCCAATTGCTGCTGCTGGCAGCATGAAGTGAGCAAACCGGGCCACCGTAGGAACTAAGCCTTTGGGATGAGACCACAGGTACACATCGTAGATGCTCCATGAGAAACCTATGAGAAAAGCATAAACAAAAAATAATGTGTGTGATATAACACAAATGACAAGATGCATCCGCCAGTTTCTATTCATAAATTGAGTGAATTCAGAGACACAACAAGAGCAACACCAACATTTCTAACTCCATCAAACAAATGTATGTAAACCTTATCATGTAACGTGGATGCATAAACATACAGAATCAGGTTAGGAATAGTAGTCTTTCATGGTTTCCAACAACAAATAGCAGTGCAGATATGGCTATAACTGAGAGTACTCAACAAAATAACAAGAGTCGCAGAGCGTCTGGGCTAATCTGAGGTTTGTTGCTACGGTTATAAACGTAACATTTAAGTCGTGCGTAGTGACACCTTTGTTAGGCACATTTTAGGCCATGTCCTCAGAAAATGTCTGATATCTGACCTTTCCCCCACTGCCCTTTGACCTGTGACCTCCAATTTCGCACTGGTGATGAGTTTCCTGCCCATCACACTATACACCGAATATTAAGAGCATAAGTCGAGCCGTTAAGATTTGTGCCGCAATTCCCTATTTCCTCCTATACCTTAAGTTAAGGGGGAAATTTCCCCCTCCGTTTACACACCTTGACCTTTGACCCCCAAATTTGTCATCCTGATTCCTTTTCACAATCCCCACCCCCCGACGTCCCGAATTTCGTGACCGTACGTAGAGCAGTTAGGATTTGTGCCCAACTGTTGACGCACGCACGGACAATCATGCGATTCTACCAGGTTCTGCATCTGACTCTGTCAGATGAGCTAAAAACAGATGAGCTGTATATCTGATTATCGTACAGACATGCAGGGTGCGAAATTAACAATCCTTGACTCGTAGTCATACAGACACTAGATTTTGTAATCAGGTAGTTCGTAAGCAGTTCGTGTAGGTCAAAATTTTGGTAAACATATAATAATGAAGAATATTTTTAAGCAAATTTGTTAATTAGTCATTTAATTCATTTAAAATAAAGTTATAACAACTTGCAGGAAAGAGAAATCATTTAAAGGCATACTAGGCCCATTGATTACCATATATACTCGCGTAATAACCGCAAATTTGGCCTCAGATTTCAACCCTGTATTTGCTCTGCGGTTTATAAGTGCGCCATACCGTGAGGGGAAATATACTAGGCGCAATACTTGGTTACCCGATTCAAATTGAGGTGCGGCTTATAGGCGCCCGCGGTTATTACGCGATCATATACGGTATGCAATGTTGACGAATGCTAGAGTAACTGGCACCTTGTGTAGTTAATAAGTACATAACCTTACATCCAAACACGTATTAGTTTGTCCAATATCACTGCTAGTTATTAAGAAATGTCTAATTGAAATCCGCAGTCCAAAAATCAGTTGTTTACAGTTTCAACCCGCTGCCGGCGAATCGGGTGTCATACAGATTTATAGTGCACCGGACATTTTCGCACGCATGCTCGGCCGTACGCAATGCTATCATCAGTGATTTCGTAAACATGTACGCTCGTGATAAGAAACTTTTTGTCAGGGCTGTCCACATGCGTCCGTGATTAGTACGTGTGTTTTACTCCATTTCCATGTTTAGTCCGTGGCCGTGGTTACACCGCTGACACCTCCATTTGAGCTGGCGTCCATAACATACGGGCCGCACAAATGTTTACGTCATCGCTCGACTCCTGGATGACATTTATGGCACGTAAATGATACGTTGATACATATCAACAACCGCTTGTTTGTAACGTAACCAGCAGTGATATTGGACAAACTAATACGCGTTTGGCTATAAGGTTATGTACTTATCAACTACACAAGGTGCCAGTTACTCTAGCATTCGTCAACATTGCATAATCAATGGGCCTAGTATGCCTTTTAAATTATCAGTATATTTATCCGTGTTAGTCAAAACTGACAGTACTAAAGTAAGTCGCCGCTGACAGTCAGGTAGTCCACTGGAGTGGTTGCTGCTACAATCTACTCATCCGTCAGTAAAATTTGGTAGTTTTGGACTAAAGGACCACCATTATTTTCGAACCCTGGACAAGTTTAGGTTTGACATACACACAAAGATGCAGGTAAAACACACCAGCAAATGTGGCCCACTTTGTTGTGTAGCCCATCTTCTTGAAGCAATCTTGGCCGTCAGGCGTGTCATAATACTTGTACCCGCGATTCATGCCGACTTTTGAAACGAGGTTCAAACCTCAAGACTGCATGCGTGGCTCCTTGCCTACCTGAAATGATTGACGATAAAATTTTGCACGTGGAAACAAATTAGTTCTGAAGTCTATGTTGGACTTCATTAATCTGGCACGCTCGGGGGTCAGGCCAGTGCCAGAATATTAAAACTGCAAAGCAGTAGAACCAGTGAAGGTGAGGTAAACAACACTTAAAACAAGTGCCGCATAGCGACAGCGCTCATCTAACGTCTACTGCGGTGACTCTGTGGTGGAGTGGAGGGATTCTAGCTAAAACCCGTTAGTCCCAAATGTCGTTCACATTACAGCCAAACAGCGTGGAATGCACAGGATGGTATCCAGAACCTTCTCGAAAAGAATGTTTTCGTGATCGTTGATGAAAGTGCCACGAGATCCGTACGTTAAGTGTCTTCAGATTAAAGATGAACCTCCCTCATACACTACGTGTAGGCAACAACTATCTGCCAGAACAGATAGGTAAGGCACTCATCATTTACTACGAGCTCTACAGGCTGCGCAATAGAGAGCGCCACTGTAAGCAATTAAGGCGCAAAAAACTCCCACATACCTACAACACATGCACTGGCAGAAGCCACTGGCAGTGCAGGCCATACGTACATGTAACATACTGACACTACAGAATGCCATATAAATTATACGATTTAAGGAGCATAAATCTTCTCTTACTCAATTAGCTTTGCAAAATTCACTGTGACATTGTAGCCTCATACATCCAGGCATTTATAGATTCTACTAGCAAAGCCGGCAGTCAAATTCTTTCTAACAGACAGTCAACAAATCCATGTTTAACCCTCCCTTTGAGGGTCAAAAGTTATCTGACACTTACTCTTCGCATGTCAGCAGAAAGTAGATTTCATGTCCTTTCAATAATGTCATTAAAAATCTAGGTCACCGCTGAAACAAAAAGTTTTTCAATCGCTCCGTCAGACCTCGTCTCAAAAATTCTAAAATCTGCGCCTGTGCCCATTGACCTTTGACCTGTGACCTCCATTTCGGCACAGTGATGGCTTTTCCTACCATGATGCGATACACCGACTATCACGAGCCTAGGTCGAGCGTTAGATTGTGCCGCAATTCTGCATTTCTCTTATACCTTAAGTTAAGGAGTGAAGGTTCCCTCCTTCTTTTACACCTCTTGACCTTTGACCTTTGACCCCCCAGCTTCGACAGCCCAAACTCGTTTTGACGACCCCCCCAATGTGCCGAATATCGTGACCGTACGTCGAGCGGTTAAGATTTGTGCCCAACTGTTGACGGACGGACGGACGGACGGTCAAGCGATTCTACAAGCTGCATCTGACTATGTCAGATGAGCTAATAATAATACCTCACCACACATTGGTCCGTTAGCTGCCATACTGAATGGTAAATACTAGACGGAAATAAGCACAGACCACTGAAGAATGAACAGAAGTGACAATCACACATGTATCAGGGGATGAATTTCGCAATTTTAGCCAGCGAGTGCCTAAAAAATCTACGTGCTAAAATGAATTCTAACGTGCAATTTTTTTGTACAACATAAACTACTTTTTGAATATTACATACACTTTTTGCATACTATTACTACTAATCGTTGGAATGAGCTTATGTTGTGATTTATGTATGTGAATCAGATTGTTTCATGCCATGTGTGTGATTGTGTTCTTGCCTTCTTATATATTTTGCATATAAAATGTAACTTGAAATAGATCAATCAAATCAAATTTGTATAAAACCTTAACACTGGCTTTATTATTTATTGAACAACGAAACAATCTCTTCGTGAGGATCTTTGTGAATAATTTTATAAAGAAGAATCCACATGGCATCAAAATTGCCTGATTGGCGAGCCGAGTGTTCCGTTTTTCGCTGGTTCCCGCGGTCTCCGCTAGGGTTCGGAATAAGTCTATCATTAGCGCAGCGAACCAGCGAAGTTCCGCTTGTGCGTGCTGCCGGAAGCGATCGGCATTATGAAAGTGTAAACAGTGTACGGTAAATAACGGCGAATTGAAACTTGTTTAGGCAATTTGACCGACCAGTTTGACCATTAATCATGAAATATATTCTTTCCGTGATCGACAGTGATAATGTATGCGGTGTACGCTATAAATTTCCACTCGCAGAAAATAGCAAGTGATTATATTTTCTACTCACAATTTCTCAATATCGACACGCATTTTGCGAGTTAGCAATAGTGAAATTCGAGCCCTGATGTATGCAAACAATGTTTATTTAGATTGCGCGAAACAGTGACATCACTAAGTGGCAGCTCCGCAAACTATAGATAGCTGGTTTAAAATTTAAATTAGTGCTGAATCACTGAAGATGCAAGACCACCAGATACCGGATGACCAGAGTCCAACGTTACGTATATTTAGTATTACAGTATTTAGTATTAACTGTTTTATTGTTGTATTATATTTTGTGTCGATAAATTATCTTAATCAGTTAAACAGTTTAGCAAAATACATTTGAAATTGAATTTGAATATGAAATTAGTATTTTTATGCAATTACTTCATGCCTATGCACAAATGGAAAAATGATATTTCAGCTATTGTTTCTTGTGGCTAACAGTGTACATCACGACCCATAAAATCATATCAGTGGCATGATGGCTGCAAAATCTCTTCAATTTTTGCAGAGGTATGGAGTTATTCATTAAAATACTAAATTAACACAATTTTACCCAATTCATTCCAAGATCGAAGCTTGTTGGCGGTAACGACATGCACGTACTAGTATGTATTAAATGCATAATTATAGCCTTTTACACATGATTTGGAACTTTGTTGGATGATTTGGAGTTTTTGTGATAGAGAGCCTTTATTTATGTCATGGATCTTTTTTACCCCCTAATGAACTTTTTCGGCAGTAGCACAGGCATTTGGAGCGTTTCCATAAAATATAATGCTAAATAAATACGAAATCTATTTACTACTAGTCTTAATGTTTCTCTCGGCCTACTGTCTTTCACCTATTATTGCCGACAATTTCCTGTAAATGCCATCCAAATGCTCATCTGCAACACACGCTGGCTTCCGCACGCTAGCTGCTGCACACTGACACATAAATATATAGCAGGTAGGAAAGCGTGCTGCCAAAATTCGCTTGATTTCACACGAATACAACACAAATAATCAACCATTCTACTCCATCTTTGTTTCCATTTAAAGGACAGTGTTCACTTGCTATAAAAACATACTGTCTGTGTTCGTAACCGAGCTGTGTCACGCGAAATCACACAAAGCCTGACGAAATTCTCGCGTTCGCTCCCGTTGCGCAGTTTATGTAAATGGCTGTCGGAATCAGGAAACACCCACCGGCGCTCTTCGTGACCTCATTTTTGCTCCGCAACGCTGCAACGTTTTTGCAACGCTCCACTGGCGGCTTTGACGAGGCTCGTACGGGAGTTGGAAAGCAGCGTGGTAGGTTCCCAAAATGCAGTGCGTCGCCTATAGCCCTGTACTTGCAGCACCCCCTGGCCATGATATAATAAAAAAACTTGGAGAACCCTGCTACCTGCTATATATTTATGTGTCAGTGTGCAGCAGCTAGCGTGCGGCAGCCAGCGTGTTGCAGATGAGCATTTGGACGGCATTTACAGGAAATTGTCGGTAATAGGTGAAAGAGAGTAGAGAAACATTAAGACTTTGGTAGTAAATAGATTTCGTATTTATTTAGCATTATATTTTATTGAAACGCTATAAATGCCTGTGGGCAGGAAGTTTTGGAGCATGCGGGCAGTGGACGCAAATCTAAAGCTTTCATTCTCATGGCCTTATTAATATTATAATATTAAGTAAGTTGTGTGCATGATGATGATGTATCATACATTGTACTATCAATCAATCAACACTACCTATTTTTTAAGCTCCGTGGACCACGGGTTGTTGAGCCCGGATTATCATATCATATGACACTGGCAATTTCATCCTCGTTAGGCTTTCACAGTCACTTGAATCGCTAGTTTAAAGGGATAGTTTACTCTAGGTTCTAGGATTATTTTCAGTTAATTTAGGTTAAAATTACGCTACATAAAAAATTTTCATGGTTTCAACCACCATTAGAAATATTATTAAAAATTGTTTCAAAACTAACGACTACAGTTTGATTACAACGACGGTGGCGCCACTCAAAGCGCACGATCTGATAAGTTGCGCAAATCCACTTTCCAGCCAAGGGCTACAGACCCAGGCTGTTTCTTATTTATTAATTTAAAAGCAAAAGGATTGTAATATCTTATAAACGACATATATAGTTTCAGTTATATTATGGATAAATTTGTCCTAAAATGAACATCGTTCGGTTAAATAGCATTTAGGTATGAATATAAGTGCACCTTTGTGATTAGCCCTCGGTCTGTAACGTGCAAAATAAATTGGCAAATACGCAACTTTTTCAGGGTGGCAGCACGGTCGTGGGTGTCATGGCGCCATTCAAATTTCGTAGCGTTGATGTGTAATTAATTATAACAATCAAATTAGGTATCTGGTAACAAATACGTGTGGGTATAGACGATTTGTTATACAGTAAATACAGTTATATGCAGAAAAATCCCAGAGTCTACTATCCCTTTAATGAGGTTATTTTATGTCGTGGCAGCTGTTGCGAATTGATTATTTGTTTTTGTTTTGTTTGTTCGGTTACTTTATTTTATACTGGACTAAAGGGTTTTAAATCCACATTCATGAGTAGAAACCCACTCCAGGAATCTGGCTCGGTCCAGTTTTTGGCAGTTCTTATTGCACAATTTATTTGAAGCAGATTTTTACGACTGTATGCCCTTACTAACATCAACCCGTGACGGGAAGTTTTCCCACACTCTATCTCTTTTTGCTGAGTGCTAAGCAGAGAAGCAGTGTGTACCATTTTTCAAGTCTTTGGTATGACCCGGCCGGGATTTGAACCCACGACCTTCCGCATGCGAGGCGAGCACTCTACCATTGAGCCATCGCTGCGGTACAAAAATACGTTTATGTATACGTGTACGTAGTACGTTGCAGTATCCAAAATTGGCATCGAGGCAACGGAATCGGGAGAGTGCTAATTATTTTAGAATTGATGTTGGCTGAGCTTAGATGTAAATGTTAATTCAAGTGTGAAAATTGACTGCANATGCGGGAGGGCTGAGGTATTGCCACCGGCGCGCGAAAGCCCGCCCGAGCGACGGCGAGCCAGGCGACCGAGCGGGGGGGGTGTTGGAGGAGGGTTCCCCCTCCGACGGCAGGGGAGCTTGTTCAATTTTTGCCACTGAAATAGAGAGCGATCTGGTGCACGACTCGAAGGTGAAAAACGGAATAACACCTTTTCAATACAGGTCTATGTTACATGTCAACTATAGTGAAGTATATAATTGTGCATCAATGATGAATACATGTAATAGCGAATAAAGCAATCATGAATATGTGAATGTTTTCAGGGCGTACAAGAAATTCCCATTTTCTTCAAACCTTGGTAATAGGCTCAAAAAATACATGGCTGAATTGATATTTAAACACTTATAACATTCACTCGACTAGCTTATTATCTTTAGTTTATCTTCATTGTTGCTGACCACAGCTTTTGCCTTAAAAACCCAAGCTGGCTAGCGATTATTACATAAAGAATACATCAACATTTATTAATGAAAAAGACGTAAGAACTAAAGTGCAAAACTAAACTAAAAGAATTAAAGGAACTATATAAAATATATACATAAAACTAACGCTCATAGGGTGTATGTCCCCAGGTTACTGCCGGAACGCTACCCTGCCGGTACCAGGGATGCTTACAGCGGGGGGGGGGTCCAGGGGGCTTTTGGACCCCCCCCCCTGCCTCGGACGCAGAAACCGCATCTGAGGGGGCTCTAATATTCAAAAATGTTTTGTTGGAGAGTCCCCAGCGACCCCCCCTCGCCTGCTCGCCAGTTTGGGTACGCGTTAGACCCCCCCCCCTGGTAAAAAATCCTGTACGACGCCCCTGGGTTACAGTCCGGCATATACCGGCACTGCGTTATCAGCGTGCGGTAGGCTCTGAGTGCTGCGCGTACTTAAGCTGTGCATCACGGCGTGTGTTACGCAGTGCGTTAGTGTAATATAAGTACTAGAGTAGGTGTCGGCATATGCGAAGTACGGGTACCAGGGGCGTAAAGTCCGTACCGGAGGAGTGGGGCGGATAATCACGCGTAGCGGGCGCGGTCTGGGGTCTCAGAAATTTTTTGAATTAGACCCCCTCAGATGCTTTTCTGCGCGAGCGAGGCGGAGGGTCCGCGACCTCCTGGACCCCTCCCCTACCACGCCCCCCTGCAGTAAGTTGAAATGATTTAGGTCTGCCCATGTCTCCAAATTATCATAATTAAGCTAGAACTTTCAAGTGTGGCACGAGGAAGGAGTTTTTTTTTTTGGAATTTCAGGGGGGCATATTTGCTACAGGCCATCCCCCCTCCTTCAAGAGGCGGGGGGATGCATCCCCCATCCCCTCCCCGGATTTACGCCCATGACGGGCTACTGATATTTCGACCCTCGATCGAGCCTCCGCAAGCACAGGACTCAGGCCCCGAACGTCCGCACGGTATTGGCGCGCAAATACGGCGCTGCTGCATGGTCTGTTTGCTATTAGATAAGGCCCTAGAGCGGACTTCGTTTCAAACTTTGCTAATTTCAATAGGCAGATGAATATATGGTGCGAATAAACACTCTCTGGTCGGCTCTTCCCCCTTCCTCTCCTCCTTATTCCGTCTTTCTTTGGGCTGCATTTTCTTTCCGCATCATACAAAGATACATCTAGACATATATTTTTAGCCAAAAAAAGTGGTGCGGGGCCCGGGCCCCCGGCCCCCCCGTACGCGCCGGCCCCTGCTCAGTATATTCGCCGCTCGTCACATTCGAATTCCTCCGCGGCAGAAAGGATAAGGGACACTTTGTACCCTCACTTCCTTTTTGTGGGTTACATTATTTCGTATCTAGGATGGCATCGGGAACGTCGCATGGGACTGGGATTGCACTGGATAGATTAGGTAGTTTGGGCGGTATTTCGCTTTCAAACAAGCGGTCAACCAAGCCTGCAGTAAGCCAAAGACACACTGCAGCGACAACGACCGGCCGTAACGACAACGACAAAATTGCGGCGGAACTGGCGCAGCCACACTGCAGCGCGACACCACGATCCGAGTGCCGTAACGACAAAAGTTCACCAGCACCTCACCACAGTGCTACTCATGAGCAAACGGCAAAAAAGTCCTGGCTGCTGCCTTTTAAATAATATTGGCTGTAAAAACGCTCCTATGTATAACGAGAATATAATGAAGTAATATATACGCAGGCCAGCATTTAATTATTATACGAACAGTAAACAATATTCATGCGTTCGTCTTGGCACGTTTTGGTTAATGGTTCGCGGCCCACTGTTTCTGGACAGCGCGTGGAGTTAGCTGCTGGGAACCAGCTACTTCCTGGCTAGCATTGGTTTATAATTGTTATGACTGTAAGTGGCGATGTCACGTTGCCGATGGAAACCGGCTAGTTGATTGGCCCATCTTGTAACAGTGTCGGCCGGCGACAGTCGCGCTGGGAAATAGAAACGCTTTCTAAATATTTTTTTTCGTCAGCAGGTTGTCGCCGGTCGTCGTCGCGGTCAGTCGTGCAATGCGCCTGCATAGGAAGACAATAGTTTCTTAATTTTTGCGTGAAAAGTCGTTTTGTCGTTACGGGTCCGGGGCGCCGGGCGCCCCGGCGCGCAGGCGGCTCGTGTTGTCGCTGCGAGTGTGTCTGGCCTTAACGCCACTGATTTCCCCCGGGCGTAACGCCGCGGTATCCGCGCTAGTTAATAATAATAATAATATTAATAATAATATAAAATAAATGCCAAAATAATATTTCTTGAAGGACGACAAGGCGTTCGCAAGAAACGGTAATACTCTTTATAAATTTCCAAATTACCCGTGTGTCAAATTTTTTACTGGTTATACCAACGACGTCAACCTAACTATATCATTCGTTACCATTTTAAGCATTAAACTTATTTAAACAACCTTCAAAACGTACCAATTCGCACGAAGTTGAAACAGTAAGCTAACTTTAGCTTTACTTGCGTGTGCACTTTGTCGTTGACGTCATCGATATTGTGTTCCAAGTGGTCTCGCTGCGAAACTTGGGAAAATTACGAATTACCATTTGGCAACCCTGGAAACAACGGAACACCATAAATGGGAAAATGGCCGATGTAGAAGAACCTGGTGTTCCAGGCGTTGAAAACCACCAAGAAACACCACCCGTAAAGGACCCACCCATCGAAGGAGGCGATCAGCAGCACGATGAAGTAGGAGCGCCACAGTGGGACTATCCTGATAGAGGTTATGCACCGCGCGGATAACCCCAAATTCGGGGGCCACCGAGAGGCCGTGGCGGCTATCGGGGCCCTCCACCGAGAGGGGGGCCGCCGAGAGGGTAGGAAAATAAAACATTGTTTAGTAGGAATAACGTGTCATTGTCGTGTTTTTATGTGGTTCTACTTATCAACTATACTAACACCATAGGATTTATGCATTCTGAAAGCCCCTTGCTCAGAATTGCGTGTGATTAACAGATTATCTTATCCTCATTAGTCATTACTACTAATACTAGACGGCGACATAATTCTTGTCCCATCATGAACCTTTTTATATTTTTAGGTGCGGCGTTATATTGGGACAGAACGGGGTTCATTGAAATTTCGTGAGATTGCATGGCAATCCTGCGCTGCGCTAATGCGGCCGCGTACGCCGCTATTTGCGCGGAAAAAAAACCTACCGTTCCCTTCTACATGCTTTAACCTTGCATACTGAATTATGTTATACATTCACTTCAAATCGTTATTTACTCTTAAAAGATTGTTTTTTAGCTCATCTGACATAGTCAGATGCAAGCTTGTAGAATCGCTTTGATCGTCCGTCCGTCGTGCGTCCGGTCCGTTCCGTGCGTCCGTCCGTGCGGTGCAACAGTTGGGGCACAAGATCTAACACGGCTCGACGCCGGACGTCCAGCGATATTCTGGACGTGGGGGTGGTAATGCCGAAAACGAGTTGGGATGTCGAAGCTGGGGGTCAAAAGGTCAAAGGTCAAGAGGTGTAAAAGAAGGGCGGGAAACATTCCATCCTTACTTAAGGTTATAGGGAGGATAATGCAGAATTGGGCGGCATCAAATCTGAAACGTCTGCGACCTAGGCTTCGTGATAGTGTGGTGTAAGTCGCATCACGCGTAGGACAAGCCATCATGTGTGATGAATGCGGAGGCTCACCAGGTCAAAGGTCCGAATGGGGCAACACGGGCAGATTCTTAGAATTTTCGTGAGGACATGGGTCTGACGGAGCGATTGAAAAACCTTTTTGTGTTTGCCAAAGCGGGACGATCATTTATATGGCTTATTGAAAGGACCAGAAATCTGCTTTTCCACTGAGTGCGAAGAGTAAGTGTTTGAATAACCTTTTGACCGCTCAAGCAGAGGGTTAGAACATGGTATTTTGTTGACTGTTTTAACAATGGAGTCGAACTGCTTTTGCTATAAGAGCCTCCTCACCCCCACGCCTCCCCTTCCCTCTCCCCGCACCCGCTCCCCCACGCCCTGCCCACCCCTCACGCCCACCCCTTCCCGCACCCTCCATCTGCGATAGTGGGCGTGTCTAACAATGATGTGTACGCATATCTGCGTGTCTGCAGTATCTGCGGCCTAACAAATGTGGCTACTCACGCACGACTGAAATTTTAGCGTTTAATATCGTAGGCAACAAGACCGTCAATTGAGCGCAGACGCTCTGCGGCCTCTTGTTTTAGAAAGCCCCGCTTCATTACTTTAGTAAATTACTGGGTTGGCCATTTACAAAGCAATCCAGACAAAGTCAGCAAGCGAGCTCTGAGCAGGCCTCCTGGCAGCCGCCGACAGATACAAGCGAGAACCAGGCGGCTATTGTAAGCTCCGCTGTGATTGGTCTGATTGTTTGTAAAATTGGCCAACGCGAATTTACTACAAGTTAATGCAAGGCGCGTGTTTCTCGAACAAACAATCTTTTAAGAGTAATAACGATTGAAGTGAAATGTATAGCACCTATCAGTAGGCAAGGTAAATGCCATGTAGAAGGGAATGGTAGCGTTTTTTTTCCGTGCAATAGCCCGGCGTACGGCGCCGCATTAAGCAGCGCATGCATTCTGCATGCCGAATTCTCACGAAATTTCAATGAACTCGCCGTTCGCTGTCGCACCATATTAAGTAACCCGTGCGCCAAAAATATACAAAAAGGTTATATGGGACAGAATTATTCGGTCTTATAGCTCAATACTAGTATATACCTACTTATTTACAGTATTAGTACTATTAGCTATTAGTGCAGTAATAACTAATACTAAGTTCACTATTCAGTATTACTAAATTACGAGCTCAGCCACAGGAAGCTAGTACATCGCGCTTCGGCCAAAGAGATATTCGCACCGCGGCGGTGGAATAAGGACACATTTTCAGCGTATTGCCTGCCGCGGGGCGTAGGTAATAAGGACTCACTTCAGCTATTCGTGCCCAGCTGTGTGCGGAATAAAGGGGGGCGACAACATTTGCTGCTATTCGACTGCCGGCGGTGCGGAATAAGACACATTTTCAGGCTATTCGTGCCGCGGCCGGTGCGAATAATGCGACACATTTCAGCTATTCGATGCCGCCAGCGTTGCGAATTAAGGACACATTTGCTGCTTATTCGGGCACTTGGCGGCGGTGCCCGAATAAGGACACATTTGCTGCTATTCGCACGGTGCGGCGGTCGCATATAAGGACATGCAGCTGCTTTGCTGCTTTCCCACGCTGCGCGGGGGGGGCGGTGCGAATAAAGGACACATTTGCTGGCTGATTCGCACCGCGGCCTGTTGCGAAATAAGGCACACATTGTGCTGCTATTTGCACCGCCGGCTTAGCTGCGATATTACACGAACAGTTTGCCTGCCTATTCGCCCACCCGCGGGCGTGCCGGAATTAAATTTTCGAGTTTTCTTATTACTTACTTAGTTAGGTTATATGCACTGCGGCGGTTGCCAATTCGTTTCCCAGCTTTTCTTATATGCCGCGCGGCGGTGCCGAATTCGATATTTTCAGGTTTTCTTACATATACTATATATATGTATTATATTAGTACAGTGTTTCCCCTGGCCAAAAGGGCAGCCGGAGGCGGTAAAAATTGTTTTTGGTGGTTGCGGCAAGTCGTGAGAAGCGAGGAATGCGAGCACCGAAGGTGATTTAAGGGACAAGGAATTTAAAAAAATTGGTGCAATTTGGTGGCATTCTAAGGGGTTCAAAAACATTATATGAGGACTTGGAATCACTTTTTCAAGACGTTGCTCAACAAGGACAAACAAGCTTCTGGGATAGTTTACTTTTGTTTTCTCCTTCCCCAGTCCTCCGTACCCCATGCATATAGATCAACTGCGCTGCCCGCATATCGCAAAGTTACAAGTTGCCCTTAAGGGGCGGATCCAGGATTTCTCTGCCGACGGGGGCGGGGGCGGGGGTTGAGCACTGGCGGCCTAGGGGCCAAATTTTTTTTAGGCCTTATTATGGATGGTGCCTCAGATGCATTTTCGAAGCAATGTTAGAGTTCCATGAATCACTAGTGTCAAGATTTGTGTACCCGATCACAAAGAATCACAATTCTAGAGGCCACCGTACATGAGCGCGATTTGGAGCCGATTTCTGCCTATCAAAGCATGTGTTGTAGTGCATCCAATTGTCAGAAAAGATGGTCACGAGAGTTGTAGGCACACAGCTGACTATCTTGCCCGATGAATGGAGAATTTATTCAGGAGACAAGTCGGGCCAGAAATCAGCTCCAAATCGCCGCAGTGTAGGGGTGGCCCTTTAAAACACATTAAAAAACAGAAAAACTCCACGTATAGTGTACATAACAAGCGACAGTTGTGCATGTTAAGAAGGAGATGACTATCGTTTTTAATTGAATAAATGTCGAACAGATAAGAATGACAGCGATAAGGGTATCATGATAAATATGGGATCACATGTCCATAGTCGCAATAAATTTTTGTATTACACAATTGAGACAGTTTTGTACTATATTTACACAAGGGCGCTGATTTTTGAGGCAAGTGACGGTCTTCTAGGCGTGTGTGATGAAAAATCAGGTCCTAAAAAAATTATTTCCGTTTTTCGAAAAAGGGCACTTCGGGGCTTGACGGGGGGGGGGGGGGGGTTCGAACCACCCGAACTCCCCCCTGGATCCGCTCCTGGCCTAGAATCTTGAAGTATATACAGTTTACATTGCTTCTAGATATCTAACTGAATAAAAATAGTCAACGTTCTACGTAAAGAAAAGAGCCGAATTCAGTTAAAGTAATACTTGACTCTACAGGGTTCGTAGCGGGTCTTCCAAAGTCTTATAAGTACTTATTTTGCCAAAAATAAAATAAGGGCCCTTATTAGTACTTATTTTTGTTGAAATCTTAGAAAAGTACTTAATAGTCCTTATTTTTTGCCAAAGGATCATTGTTTTCTAAACTGTTCTCGACAAGTTAGAGTAAGAATTGTTGTATATATAATACGGAATAATTAAATCTGCTGTGCAAGTTTGTGTATATAAATATTATTAGTGTACTTGTGTAATAGTCGGTGATCTATCAGAAATCGCATAAAAAAGTCTTATTTTGGCCTTCAGAAAGGGTCTTATAAGTCCTTATTTCAACATGTGTCTTACTACTATGAACCCTGCTCTAGGTTCTACTACTAGGGTTATTTTCAGTTGATTTAGGTTAAAATTACGCTACATTAAAAATTTCATGGTTCAATCACCATTAGAAATGTTTTAAAATTTTTTTTTTAAACTAACAACTGCAGTTTGATTACAACGACGGTGGCGCCACTCAAAGCGCACTATCTGAGAAGTTGCGCAAACGGACTTTTTAGCCAAGGGCTACAGACCGAGGGTGTTTCTTATTTATTAATTTAAAAGCAGAAGGATTGCTATATCTTACAAACGACATATAGTTTAAGTTATAATATGGATAAATGTGTCCTAAAATGAATATCGTTTGGTTAAATAGCATTTAAGTATAAATATAATTGCACTTTTGTGATTAGCCCTCGGTCTGTAACATGCAAAATAAATTGGCTAATGCGCAACTTTTTCAGGGTGGCTGCACGATCGCGGGTGTCATGTCAGCGCCCAAAAATGAAGATTTCGAAGTTCAATGTTGTTTTATGATATTAAAACGTGAATGCGTAATTATAGATATTTATAGGTATGTGCTATTATTTATAAATGTACTATCATAATATACTTACAAATTCTAGAGTAATGTATTCCTTTAACAGCTTTGATTACGTGCGTGTCAGGTGTCACTGGTCGTGCCATCACTCCCCACGATAACCTCTGCGACATATGAACTTATTGTTATGCGGTCATAAAAACACTGGGCTACGCTATAGGCCGCAATCGATTTCTTAGACTGTCACAAGGTTTTGTTCGTGTGGCGAATCATGCGTTGGGGGAGTTCATGCCCTCGGCTCTAGTTGTTTTGGATATCCTGTCCACGTTCAGGAACGGAGCGTATTACTATTAGAATGCGCTCCCGTTTACAAGTCTGTCTAAACTGCCGTTGCGATAACCGTAATATGAGGGGGGAAAGTTTCGTAGAGATGGTGGCCGAAGCAAAAATTTGGTGGCCTCGGACCTCCGAGTCGGCACTAATTTCGAACGCTGTCAATAAAGTGTAGTTTATTGATGGAAGAACACTGTTTTCGTCAGCGAGGCGGTGTTTTTGGATAAATTTCTGCGTGGAGGGTGAGATTTGAGCGAGGCGGCAGCCTCGCTAGTGTCAATGCAGGGGAAACACTGTATATATATATATATATATCAGGAGCTAATGAAGACAAAGGAGTTTGACACGTATTTGGTACTGCTTTCACTACATTTTTGTCGTACGAGTTTGATGTGAATAAAAATACAAATGTATAGTACAAACATGAGCTTCTTTTGTTCACTGTTCCTTATTCTATCTTCCGGTAGTATTACAAACCGCGTAGCTTCCTTCATTTTGACATAAATCATACTTTTGCACGACATGGTTTTAACGTTATTTACGGAAATTTAATTAAAGGAACAGTAGCCTCTAGGTTCTAGGGTTATTTTCAGCTAATTTAGGTTATAATTGTGCTACATAAAAAGTTTCATGGTTCAATCACCATTAGAAATATTTTTTTTTAATGTTTTAAAACTAACGACTACAGTTTGATTACAACGACGGTGGCGCCACTCAAAGCGCACGATCTGAGAAGTTGCGCAAAACCACTTTCCAGCCAAGGGCTACAGACCGAGGGTATTTCTTATTTATTCATTTAAAAGCAAAAGGATTGTAATATCTTATAAACGACATATAGTTTAAGTTATAATATGGATAAATGTGTCCTAAAATGAATATCGTTCGGTTAAATAGCATTTAGGTATAAATATAATTGCACTTTTGTGATTAGCCCTCGGTCATTTACCTGCAAAATAAAAATGCAAATACGCAACTTTTTCAGGGTGGCAGCACGGTCGCGGGTGTCATGGCGCCGTTCAAATTTCGTAGCGTTGATGTGTAAATAATTAATTAAGTATCTGGTGACAAATACATGTGGGTATAGACGATTTGTTATACAGTAAGTACAGTTGTATGCAGTAAAATCCTAGAGGCTACTGTCCCTTTAAGTTTATTCCAAAATATTATTTTACCAAATGAGTCCTTTTGTTTACCATACCCTGTATTTATGTGTAATCCAACTATAACTAATAGTGAAATATCAGATATTACAATCATTCCTCTTTTAATTTAATAAATAAGAAATGCCAAAAGTCCATGGCCTATAACTGAGAAATATTGTAGCGAAATTAATTTATTGCTCCTTAGCATAGAATATGATAATACCTATTACATGATTTTTAAATTTTATTATTTAGCATTAAGTTTAAAATGACACAATTTCATGTTTTTTTTCAAGGCCACCACCTCCATTTGGTAGTAGGGGACCGCCTCCGAGGTTTAGAGGACCTCCTGGACCTCCTCCAGGAATGCGAGGGCCCCGGGGTCCTCCTATGAGAGGTCACCCACCTCATATGATGAGAGGACCTCCACCCCCAGGGTAGGCGGAAAACTGATGCTATAATAATAAAATAACATCAGAGATGGTTAGCTCACCATGTTGAACATAATAATTTGTTTCAATTAAGACCTCGTAAGTTCATCCATTGTGCAGGGTTTTGCCCACGGTGGGCGGGTGTGCCCGGCACTCGCGGTTGCCGCCCGGCACTATATATCTCCGCCCGGCACAAATTTTTTATATTAAAAAAAAAGGGAAAAAAAGATGATATATGGGGGGCTTTTTATTGCTCAGAATGCAGGAAATTTAGTTTCAGACTATCCAAAATCAAAAATTTTCCGGGGGCATGCCCCGGACCCCCCTAGATTGGCTTCGCGCCAACGGCGCTTGTATCGTCGCAACTGGATGCGCCCGGCACTAAAAAATCCTGGGCAGAACCCTGATTGTGTATCAAATAGTTTTTCGTAAGTAAAAAGTTAAATTATGACCCATTTTGCTTATTAAATTCTGGTTCAATCTATAATTTCGTAAATGTCTACATAATTCGAGCCACGTATTTTATATATACTGTTAACTAAGAGTTTATCATAATTATTATCAGTATATACTGGTAGATGATTGGTCAATTCACATAATTCATTTGCATTTAATTGCTATCAACATCACCACTAATTTTTTCAGTTATCGAGGGTCAATACCGTATGATGGAAGTTACATGGGCCCTCCAGGCATGTCTCCACATGGAATGGGACCGCCAGGCATGGTTAGTGTACACTCGACATAGAAGTATTTCGTATTGTCAGTGAACAAAGGGAGATGTTCTCTAGTATATATTTGTCAATTCTCCAAGTGCATGCTACGACACATCAGTGTTGTATGAAGAGAAAGGGTTCGTCAAACCGCTATCGCCGCAGTGTCTTTTTTCTGTAACACGGTGTTAAATGATTTTGTCTGAAGTAAACCTTATACTACCTGAACCTATATGAAAGCCAGGTGGGAAATACGAGGGTTATCTGCTGGATCATGTTGAGATTGGTCCACTCTGCGTTTCTTACGAAACCCGTGTGCGATTTAGGTACTCGGAAATCCATGGATGCATTTCTTTAGCTCGTAATATTCAGAGAGTTTAGTGATCCCCATGACTCGGGATTTGCATTAGCCACACAGATAGCTTGTCGAGAGGAAGCTAGGACGATATAAAAATTAAAAAAAGCAAAATTTCAAGGTGCTAAATAACTAACCAAACAATAATAATGCTAAATAATACCGCTAATAATAATGCTAAATAATACCGCTAATAATAATGCTAAATAATGGCGCTAATAATAATGCTAAATAATAGCGCTAGTAATAGTGCTAAATAATAGCGCTAGTAATAATGCTAAATAATAGCGCTAATAATAATGCTAAATAATTAACAGAACAATAATAATAAATAATAGCGCTAACAATAATGCAAAATAATAGCATAACAACTAGCGAAGCCTTCGACGAGAACACGCGAGAACCCGTGTGAGTTACAAGCAGTTGCGTCCTGTTGCAGAGACCACCGCACATGGGCCCGCCACCGATGAACATGGGCCAGCCCCCTCCCGGCTACAGCTCGGGGTCAGCGCAGCCGTCCAGCGCGCCGGCAACCAACGCCCTCGCTGGCGTCGACCTCACGAATCTGTGGGTGGAGACGAAGAGCGGCGAGGGGAAGCCCTACTATTACAACGCGAAGACGCGCGAGGTGGCGTGGGCGAAGCCTGAGAATGTCAAGGTGATCACGCAGAGCGAGCTGGAGTCGCTCGTGCAGCAGGCGGCGGCGGCCGCTGCTGTAGCCGCGGCCGTGGCGGTGACGTCCACCGTCGCACCGGGAACATCCACGGCCGCCCAGGCTGCTGTCGCACAGGGTATGTAGCTTGCAGTCACGCACGTGAATGTGAGTGATGGGGTCCTGTATTGCACAGGCTCACACCAGGCTGCTGTTGCAGAGCGTCTGTACTTTGCACACATGTGGCAGTATGAATGTAATAGTACAGCTGCTCAGAGTATTGTCACGCATTGCTCTACCATACGTAATTTGTTTTCCCAACTGCTAAATTTGTTGCATAGATTTCTTTGTTGTAAATAGTAATTAAATATTAAATATTATTAATAATGTTAGTATTAAATTAATAAAATTGCACATACTTTGACATTTAACTACAAGCTATTAGCCACATAAAATATGACAGTAGTAGCGTAATGTTACTCGCATTCGCATGTTTAATACATATACACTGACAAGATATGTTGTACCACATTTGTCAGCAAAAGATGCTGTTGAACATGTTCAATTAATACTTGCAGCCCAGATGTCGATGCAGCAGAAGCAGGGTGGTCCAGCGCAGGATTGGGAGGAGGAACACAGTGAAGCTCCTAGTCAGAGCCAGCCAGATTCCGCGCAGCCACAGCAGCAGCACCAGACGCCCATGCCAGGTATACGCATGTCACACGCACCTAGCGCAAGCACCAGAGTTACAACTGTAGGAGAAATTGAGTGAAAATTAGGGGTGCACCGGATCCAACTTTTTAAGTTCCGGCCGGAACCGGAATCAGTCGGAACTTGAAAAAAGTTCCGGCCGGAACTACCTGGCCGGAACCGGAACCGGAACTTAAGCTGGGAATAATCTTGACAGTTTTGGCTCAGTATTGCTCAAACTCACTCGGCCTGAACGAAATATTATTAGCAGGCACATCACTCAGGCGAGTAGGGCAATGCTCAAAGTTCTAATTACGGGATCGTTGTCGGTTGTTAGGTGTTTGAATCGGCTGCTTATACAGTACATAATTCTGGCATCTTATTCGCGAGCGAATTCTGTGGCAAAACCTGCATGTTGCAGTATCCCTGGTTTTACTGTTTTAGTCAATTATTTTCAACTAACAGACAGGTGGCTCTAAGAATATTTGATTTTAAAAGAAAATCTCGTGAATCACCTAACATCGGTTAGGTTCAGTTAGTTAGCCGATGTTCAAGTGGCAAGAGATTTTTGGGCGGAATAGTGTGAAGTTGTTAACACTATATTGTCAGCAAGTTGACTCTATTGATTCTGAACTACATTCAGAGACTGATCTTTTGATAATGATGACGCTTGTAGCAGAAATGAAATTAGGAAAATGTTTTTGAAGGGTTCCGGCCGGAACCGGAACTCTGGAAAATTGGGGATCCGGCCGGATCCAAGTTCCGGTGCACCCCTAGTGAAAATGAGGTGGTTTTTATGTTACATGTGTTTTTAATTAAATATTACTGTTTTACCTTTTTTTACTAACTCTTTTGAATTGTCTGGATTCGAGGATGTAATCTGTAAGGATATGTTACTTCGTAAACCAACAAATCCAGTCAAAATCTGACAAATTTGTAATGATGTGATAGGGTTAATGGCGGAAGGTATAAGATAGCCAAATTATTACAAGATGAAGTTTTAGTAAATATCTATATATATGATACACAATGTCTGTAGGCATAATGAGATTCGTGAAAGAATGTTCAGTTATTTGAGCTCAATTCTCTATTAGTATTTTCTACAGGCAGCAGAACCATACATGTATACATACCACATGAGCGTGTGCCATTCATATTTTTTGCTTTAGTTTAAATTTTATTATAATTATGCGTACATGTACAGCTGCAGCTGTTGATTCACAGGGAGATATGTGGCATACTTCGAATGCATCGGGTTTTGGTTGAGGAGTCCATATGAGTGGCTTTGTGTAGTCTTGGCAAATCCCTAACGAATTAAAGGGGGGGGGATGCACCGCTTGGAATACCAGATTAATTTTGGTCTGAAATGAAATTTCTTTTTCAACTTGCCAAGATTTGGTATATTGTAGCTTCAAATAGGCATATGTTTTGAAATGTTGTAACATGCATGTGGCTGTTCACAATTATCTGATTGAGTTTATGTGATCAGGTCAAGCGCATGGTCAAGGGCAAGGCCCGGGCCAGGGCCAGGGCCAGGGTCAGGGCCAAGGCCAAGGCCAAGGCCCAGGGCAACAACCTGGCATAGGTATGCCTCCAGGATACCCACCCCACTTCTCTTCTGGCATGCCACCTGGAATGTACCCGCCTGGCATGGGACCGCCCCCAAACATAATGGGACCACCAGGCATGCCCCCTCCAGGTATGTGAGCACTGTTTAATCAGGATAATTGTGTGAGAGATTACTACTCGTACTGCGCGACAGCGTTCGCATTAATGCAGCTGGCATGCGTCGTCAACAGCTGTTGGGTCTCTGCTTCCCTCGCCGGACTAATTGCGTGGTTTCGCTGCAGGAATGTTCCCTCCTGGTTATCCCCCGCCGGGAATGTATCCGCACGGAGGCCCCGGAGGACAGCACCCGCAGAACGGAGAGACCCGTGAAGAGCCGCAGGTAACGCTCGCGCGCGTTGCATCGCTTGCTCACGAGAAGCGATCTTAGCAGCAGGTTTACGATATCGCGCGCGATGCGAAATCCGTCCGTGCGAAAGCTGCTGAAATACCTGTGTGTCGATATAGTGATCTACTGTAGATGTATATACGATATCGAAATGTAGTGGTTCAATGCGGAAATACGGTAGCTTTTTTTACGTGGTTTTTGAGATGTAGAATGTCCGCGGGTCTCGTATCGGCGGACGTGGTTTTTGAGATGTAGAATGTCCGCGGGTCTCGTATCGGCGGACGTGGTTTTTACTCGGGCACATGCAGGGGTAGAAATGATCTTTTGAACAAGGGAGTCCAATAGACTCCCTGCCCTCAAAAAGAGGGAATCCGCAGCAAAATGAGGGAGTCATTAATCTGAAGTTCAAAATTAAAGATTTGCTGAAAAAATACGGTAATTCCGAGAGGCCATGCTCTGGAACGAACTAGTTAGTATAGCAGAATTTTCAGGAAGTCACACGGACTCTTGAGTCCTGCATGTGTCAAATCAGGGAGTCCGACAGTAAATCAGGGAGTATTTGACTCCGGACTCGCATTAATTTCACACCCTGCGTATGTTTGCCCGCAGGAGGGAAGTAGCGAGCAGTCGAATGACGTGGTAGCCAAGCTAGAGGAGGAGTGCAAGAGCTGGTCCGAACACAAGAACACGGACGGCCGGCTCTACTACTACAACTCGTCGACGATGGAGTCGACGTGGGAGAAACCACCGGCCATGAAGAACCTGGAGGGTGAGTGGGAAATCAGTGTAAATTAAGATAAAAAATTTAATAGGGGGGGTGTAGATTACCTTATGTTTTTGAGAGCAGAAGTAGGCATACATCACTGCCATCGCATTTAGCTTTTCATGTCAGCTATTATGAAATAGGATTCATGACACATCCGCGATAGGAAGACTTGTTTACATTCATAAAGCTATCGAGTGATATAATGTTTGGGATGAATGCCTGCAGCGTGCACTCTTTCTTTCCACAATTTTTTGTTTGATTAGAGTTGCTTCTTTCAGGGTCGTTCACATATCCTTGACTACATGTATTTGTATGTTTTTGTATACGTATGTATAGGTATGTATATTACCAGTGTTTCCCCTGGCCATAAGGGTCTGTGAGGTGGTAAATCTTTTTGGGTGTGTTTTTGGTGTAGATTTGGTGCATTCTAAGCTCTATATTTTGATTTTAGTTCAATAAAGTGTAGTTTATTGATGGTGTTGGATGGCGAGTTGTTTTTTTGGAAAAATTTCTGTGTGCCGGCTGAGAATTTGAGCGAGGCGGCCCGCCTCGCTTGTGTCAAAGCAAGGGAAACACTGTATTACCGTTTATTAATGATGTGTTTCCTATTTTCTGTGTGTGTGTGTGGGTGCGTGCGTGCGTGCGTGCGTGTGTACAGCTATTTCTTTCCACAATTTTTTGTTCGATTATAGTTGCTTCTTTCTGGGTCGTTCACATATCCCTGACAACGTCATGTATTTAATATTTTTGTATACGTATGAATGACGTGTGTCATTTTCTGTGTGTGTGTGTGTGTGTGCAGCGGCACGGCTTGCAGCCCAGCAGCCCGAGATGCAGGCGGAAATCCAGGCTGCGCCGCAGATACGGCAAGACCAGCCGATGGAGGACAGGCAGGCGATGGAGCAGGGCGCGCAGGTGCCAAAGGAGGAGGCAGTCGAGATCAAGAGTGAGGAAGTGGAGAAGGAAGAGGTGAGTAGGCATGAAGTGAGGACGGAGTGGTGAAGGAGGAGGCAGTCGAGAACAAGAGTGAGGAAGTGGAGAAGGAAGAGGTGAGTAGGCTTGAAGTGAGGACGGAGGGTCAGAAAAGATCGAAGACATACAGAAAGAAGGCATCTACTCCATCATTGTCGTGACAGTCGTGTATGTTTGTCTCGATTGTAGGAAAAGGAAGAAGAGATGACAGAAGAGCAGAAAGCAGCCGAGCGTGCGAAGCCAGTTTCGTCTACACCTGTGCCGGGATCGCCGTGGTTAGTTGCCTCCGCTAAGGAGGTTATGATTTTGCCCCTGTTCGTTTGTTGGTTTGTTTGTCTGTCAGCAGGATATCTCAAAAAGTTACGGACGGATTTTGATGAAATTCTTTGGACGGGTTGGGCTTTGGCCAAGAACCAATCGATTAGATTTTGGTCGTGATCCGGATCCAGATCTGGATCAAGGAATATATTTGAAGGATTTATCATTGATCGTAGTGTAGCGGTTTGCTCTCTAACCGCTTCGCTTCGCTTCGCTTCGCTTCGTTTCGCTTTCTCTCTCTGTAGGGGTTTATGATGTGTCATCGCCGCGTTAAATCCGACAACAAATTAGATCGATAGCTATATATATAGATATATGGGGGGACTGTTAAGCTGTGGCATAGGTTTGCTATCTTTATGATGATGTTTTTCTGCCTAGCGTTGATGAGTTTCAATCATAATCCTGCTACAATTTGTGAATATTCATATATTTTGTACATTCCAACACATGGCACAGTGGAATGTCATTAATCCCAGAAAAAAAAGCAGTCAACACAAACGATATTATATAGCATACAAACAGCAGAATGGTTGGAACTGGTGCTAAGAGTGCATACATCAGATATATTGTCTCTAGCTGATGAAAGAAAATTAACTGATTGTTTGTTGCCAAAATTATTGAAAGGAGGCATACGCTGAACGTGATTAAATAGCTGGGAGCACGCAGATAACAATTCTCGGTGATGGTGTCTCCATCCGTATTTTTACAGTGTGGTAATTGCATAGTGGGTGGAGGGAGGCAGGGTTTTTCTTTCACTCTATGACACTTGTGAATTCCTGTTGCGTAGGTGTGTGGTGTGGACGGGTGACAACCGAGTATTCTTCTACAACCCCACGGGACGTGCTTCTCTGTGGGAGCGGCCTGACACACTCATCGGACGCACAGATGTTGATCAGATGCTACTGCATCCGCCCACAAAGGAAGAGAAAGGTGAGAAACTAAAAGACTAGCAGCCTAACTCGATGCCGAACATAATTGTTTATCTACAGCTGGTTACATGGTGGTCACTCACCCTTGAATAAAGGAAATTAAGGGTATTTTAGTTTTATTTAAAAACCACTTAACAACTAACTATCTGGGAAATTGGGTAGGATGTTGCATTGCATTAGGGATTGCATTCTGCGAAGTCAGAGGAAAAGTTTGAAAAGGGGGGAGGGTTCGTAAAGAAGTCAGGAAAAGTGAATCCAAACGAAGCTGCTACCTTGTGTTAGAACTTATTTATAATCCAACTAAGCTACCTACTTTTAAAGATGAAATCTCTCTAGTTCCAGTGAAGAAGAAGGCTGGGGAGATGCCAGAGGCGGAGCCACTCTCAAAGAAGAAGAAAAAGTAAGTTCTGATCTGAAAGAGTCCATATGAAATACTCCATATCTCACGCTTACAAAAACTGCGGGTGCACTGACTGAGGTACTTGGGATTAGGGGGGAGAGTTAGGGTTAGAAGATCATTCCGACACTACCCAGGGATACATCAGATTCTATTCAGGTAACTAGTGTGCATTACTTGTGCACTCCCTGCATTACCGAAGACATGAAGTAGAGGACTCGCCACGACCCTTTCCTTTTGCGTGAAAATCGAAGCATGGAAATTCAGAACGGAGGCACAGCTGCGTGTGCGTCCCATGATTGCCTGCGGGTTATAGTCATATAAGACATAGTCATAAACATAAAACAAATAATAACGTAAACATAACCATAAACATAAACATAACGTAACATAACATAAACGTAAACATAAAAAAACATAAAAAACATAAGACCCGGTAGTCATATAAGACAAGACAAAGACAAGACTCTTTACTTAGGCAGGACAAGGTCGAGGAGGAGGAGGCAGAGGAAGCCACGACGACAACGAAGAAGCCCCCCGTGCAGCAGCAGAAGAAGCGAGGCAACCTGATCGACGCGGGTAAGGAGGCGGCGATCGAGGCGGAGGTGCGGGCGGCGCGGGAGCGGGCCATCATTCCACTGGAGACACGCATGAAGCAGTTCCGCGACATGCTGCAGGAGAAGGAGGTGAGTGCAGCATGGAACAGTGTGATGTATCATGGGTTCAGCATGTAATAGTGATGTATCATGGGCATGTAATAGTGTGACGCATCATGGGTTTAGCATGTAGTAGTGTGGCGTATCATGGGCATGTAATAGTGTGACGCATCATGGGTTCAGCATGTAATAGTGTGACGTATCATGGGTTCAGCATGTAATAGTGTGTCGTATCATGGGTTCAGCATGTAATAGTGTGTCGTATCATGGGCATGTAATAGTGTGACGCATCATGGGTTCAGCATGTAATAGTGTGACGTATCATGGGCATGTAATAGTGTGACGCATCATGGGTTCAGCATGTAATAGTGGGACGCATCATGGGTTCAGCATGTAATAGTGTGACATATTATGGGTTCCGCATGTAATAGTGTGATGTATCATGGGTTCAGCATGTAACAGTGTAACATATCATTGGTGCAGCATGTAATAGTATTATGTATCATGAGTAGCATGTAACAGTGACATATTATGGGTAGCATGTTACAGTGTGACATATCATGGGTTCAGCATGTAATAGTATGATGTATCATGGGTAGCATGTAACAGTGTGACATATCATGGGTTCAGCATGTAATAGTATGATGTATCATGGGTAGCATGTAACAGTGTGACATATCATGGGTCTAGCATGTAACAGTGTGTCATATGATGGGTGCAGTGTGTAATAGTGTGACATATCATGGGTTCAGCATGTAACAGTGTGATGTATCATAGATCTAGCATGTGACAGTGTGTCATAGGATGGGTTCAACATGTAACACGGCAGCATAGTTGTTTGACGTGTAACAGGGTGGCGTAGCATGCATTTAACATGTCATTGTACAGCATAGCATGGGTTTGATGTGTTACAAGTAGAGCAGATACGCCATGTACATTGAACAAAGTTTGGTAATTGATAGATTTTTTACATTTGATTAGGATTTTTTAATCTCACTGTTTAATCTAATTTTGTTCAATCACTTCCTATAAGTCTGATGTGCCTAAGGTAATTTGGTGCAAATAAATGGATAATATTACCTGCTTCAAAAAGGAAGTCGAATGAATTCAAATGGAAATTCTAATGCCTATAGATAACAGAACCTTGTCCATTTTCATGTTGTTCACGGTCACCCTTGACTCTTACACGATGATCTGTTTGCTTGAAGTATGCAATACCTAATATTTTTCCTACAGGTATCAGCATTTTCCACGTGGGAGAAGGAGCTGCACAAAATTGTGTTTGATTCAAGGTATCTTCTGCTGACATCTAAGGAGCGAAAGCAGGTACGCTTCATCTTCAGATGCGTGATGCTTTGTGTTTTAATAGAAATACAAGCTATGTGTCGAGTAACGGTTTTATCAATAAGGGCAAAACAAGAAGACTTGCAATTATGTATCAAACGGTTTTAACGTAGGATGGACTACAGGTGCAATTGTCTTCTAATTTAGGTTCGTTATTTTGTTCACTTATTTTTGTTAAGTTGGTGATACCAAGCGTATTATTCTGAACCCCAATTATTTTACGTTGTCTTATTGTATTTATTATATATAGGTCTTTGAGAAATACGTTAAGGAGAGAGCAGAGGAAGAAAGAAGAGAGAAGAGGAACAAGCTAAAGGAGGCTAAGGACCAGTTCAGAGTACTGATGGAGGAGGCAACACTCCATGGGAAGTACGTGGTCACGTTTGTAGTACTTTATATACGCTGTATATTTCGTGGTGGTTTAATTCGCGAACGTGTCCCTGACCGCGAAAATAACAACACGCGAAAATAACAACACACTGTTTTTCACTGATTCAGGAATTCACCGACCGCGAAATTAACCACTCGCGAAATTGTCCGTCAAGTCTGAATTTGCGAAAATGTCTGTCCGCGAAAAAGATGGCCTATACAGTAATTGATCTGCCTTACAGTTTTATGCTGGCAATTTCCACAGGTTCTTCTATCTTTCTTAAATTTAAGTGTTAGTGTAGTAAATTAGTGTTCAAGTTTGTACGAAAGACACATGTATGCAGACCTGCCAACCCTTACGATTTTTTCGTATTCCTTACGAATTCCATGATGTTTCTACGAATGTACGATCAAACTGAAAAACTTACTGATTTTTTACGACTTGTGAAAATTAATGTTTTTTACATTGTGAGCCGAGAAATATCTGGCGATTGTGGGCACAGCCATATTGGATCACGCGTTCACGTTGTTCTCGCGTGATCTAGAGTTAGTCCCATCATTCATTGCGCGCATAACATACAAACAAAATGGCCACCTGCTGCAAGAAAAGAAAAGCCTTACTATTTTCATGAATCACAGGTTGGCAGGTCTGATGTATGCACTATGCAGTGTTCAAGGTTGAACACCTTTGCGAGACCCGGGATGGTCTTAGGGAAATAATGTTGCACGTGTGAGGGCTGCAACAATGTAAGGAAGCCATCTGAAACATGTGAAGGTTTAAAATTTCATAATAATCCTGTAGGATGAATAGAACTGCTTCAAAGAGGTTTTCTACTAAATTTGAACCTCGCGAGCGTTCTGAAACTTCAATAGCATTGGCAGCATACATTTTGAAAATAAAATCTGAAACGAAACGAATGTGCACAGCTGAGCATCTAGCCACAACAATCGTATATGTTAGTCACATTAACGAATATGTACTTCTTATACACGTATCTGTAACCACGGTACATGTGTCCATTTGTTTCCCTGTTCGTCCTTATCATCTGCAGTAAATGACGAGCACCTAGTGAAACACGCAATCGAAAAAAACACGCACATGCTAACTCGTCGCTCGATCTTCTTTTCTCAGGTCGAGCTTCAGTGACTTTGCGGGCAAGTACGGCAAGGATGACCGGTTCAAGAACATTGAGAAGATGAGGGAGCGCGAGGCGCTGTTTAGCGATTACGTTCAGGAGCTGCGGAAGCGCGAGAAGGAGACGAAGAGCAGCCAGAAGGAGAAGGTATGTCTGTCGCGCGCAGGAGAGTGCCGCGAGCCGCGTGGAGGCGTCGTGACGATACCGCGTGCGATTTACGAGAATTCGCCGCACGAAAGTATTGCGTGAGAGTACGTCGGTGTAATGGCACACGCGAATAGAAAACATTTATTACTCGATGCAATTATGCGGCAATACCTTGAAATTAGTGCGAGTAATTGGTAGTAAACGAGGTGGCTAGCTAAAATTTGTGTAATTTGAGTTTGAAAAGACATTTCTCGTAATAATTGCACCGTTTTCAGTTTTTCAACATTGTTGATTATAATTGGGTGCACATATCGCGTAGTCGTTACAACTTTATTCATTTATGTTAATATGAGCAGTTTTACATTTTTCGTAATTGCAATTCCCAGTCTCGTCCCGTTTGTTTCACAAACAGGGGATTTTGCAAACATTGAAACAGGCTTTGAAATTTGAGACTTCACAGCTAACTAATCTTGTAGCGTCCATTCACTGGAGTACAGTCATTAATAACGCTTAACGAAATTTACATCGGCGTTTTAAGCTGTTAAGCCGCGGGTGTTTGAAGTGTGAAACGTGATACTGAGAAGTGATAGAAATATACTTGGTAATTTGTGTGTGGCGATGCGCGTGTGAGGAAAGGGTTCTTATTTAGGCTCGCATTGACAAAATTCTAGTTTGCCGACGTAAAGTGATCGTGTGTAAGAGCCTGCTTCGGTGAAACGGCTGCCGCTCGATTTAGCGTGTTGCTGTGATGAGTGTACGTATCCGTTTCTAACACGCGAGCACTGATGATTGTGTTACCTTTCAGGGGACGGCCGTAATGGCCGTAAACGCATATATATACACTGTAGTCCGAAATGCGAAGATTAGAAAATTCGAACGCGCACTCGCGTCGTTATTAAAGTCATAAAAGAAACCGCAATAATGAGTTTTATGAGCGGGTTTCCGAGCGGCGAGTAATCAGTTTTATGAGCATTATTCTTCGTTATTTTATGAAGACTTTTCAGCCTGTAATGCGCCTATGATTACCTTTCAGCTGCAAATATTGAGTTATTGTTTGGTGTTCTTCTGAATTGCTTGGTCTATTTAATATCATTATTTTTTACAGGGTATTCTTTATCTTAAGTAAAAGTTCTGTTTTAACCATAAGTAAATAATTCTGTGTGCGTGCAGTAATATGCAGTAAGGACTGCACAAGTGCGCATATAGGGGTTATGTACAGACTGCAACTACTACTCAATTATTAAAATGTCTAAATGAATGTTAAATTTGAATTATGGCCTTACTCTGTTAATTGTTACTAAAGTGTTTTTTTCCAGCTTGTTCATCGGGCAGGCAATGTGGAGTAGGAAATCTCGTGCAAGAACTATGTGAACATGTTCTTTTTCATTGCAGATGAAAACATCATCTGATATGTAATTGTGATTCAGTAATGTAATCTGCATAGCAATGAGTTTTTTGGCATGATGTAAGCGTTGCCAAAATATTGTAAGTAGGTGGCATATATATGCAATGTGTATTTATCATGATTCACATGGCCTTATTCTGGTAGCAGAGATGTTACAGAAAGTTGTTTTGGATCATGTGTTTTTTTTTCATGCACCAGGGTATAGATTTCCTACTACACATTGCCTGCTGCACAGCTTCATTTGTCGTTCCTGTCGTATATAGGCTGCGTAAACTTTTCATAGCAGTCTGGTGATACAAAGTTATTGATCATGTATGAAGATTTTATGTGCGTAGTATAAATTTTGTATGCGCTTTTTACCACTATTCTTGTTGGTACGTTCAGTTTAATGTACAGACGTGCACAATACGATTTAAGGCACTATGTTTAGGTAATTACTGGAACCCTGTGGCTGGAAGATGCATTACATAATTGTTTCTTTAAATGTTTGTATTTACATTAATATAGTACAATTTTTGTCAAACAAACAGTGTTCATATAAACGGGTTCAGCAAGTCATTGTGGTAACTTTAACGTAAAATATAGATAATAAATGACTTTTCCTAACAAAACAAAACAATTGTTAGCATTGAAAAAGTTGAAAACTATTTTAAAATTCATCGTGGTCATTGATAAACAACGAACAATATTTACAATTGTCATGGTGGTCAGTACAAATTATTTCGGTGGACTCATTGTGGTCTATGAAAGTGGAAAGTATTTTGATTGGATAGTCAATCACCTTTCAGTTTTCTTGGTCCATACAGCGAATAGAGGTGGCAGGCAGCATCAGCAGCCCTTGTGAAATGTCTAGGCGTGTCGTCGAGACCCACGCGCCTGAAACCTAGCAAACTGCATTGTCAGCATCAGATTCCGTCTCGTGTGGGAACAATGTCGACTGGTATTACTTATTAGCGTTTTGTTTGTTTGCGTGTACTACTTCGACTTGCTACGCGCGATGACGAGACGATGCGGATGGCTAGCGCGCCTTGGTGATCAGTCGGCCAGCGTGCGTCGACCAGAGAGTGCGTCCTCTCCCTTCGCGTTGTCGTGTACTAGGCAAATGCATCTGTGTATCTGGCAGCGGTGCGCCGAATCGAAGCGCTGATAGCAGAGGCAGTGGCAGTGAGTTTATGTGGATGGTGAGTGGTGAGAAAGATCTCAAGGTGATGCAAGTTTCTGCATGCGTGACCCCCCCTAGTTCTAACCCTTTACTAATACACCTCGTACTTCTGTTTAGGAGTCTATTTAACTGTGCTGTGCCACCAGTTGGGACCAGCCACGGAAATGGGTGCGTAGCAGTCAGCTGTAGATGTGAAAATGCATAAAATTCTGGCCTTGTTAAATTCTAGTCAGCGATTGAGTTTCCCGGCATACAGGGTGATGTTCTCCCCTGCCCCAATTTCTCTCATTTCTGATTAAGAGGTCATTCCTTTGGTCGGCTCACAGGAATCGTTTGTGCTCCTGCGATACTGTTTACTTCCTCGGCTGTCAATTCTAGTCGTGATTCGAATTGAAACGACGGTGTTGTCTGCAGCTCGTGTGTGGTTGACTAGCAGTAATAACGAGGCGCAACAATCCTAAGGGTTTTACCCACGGAGTCGAGGTCGGACATTTCTATATATGTCCACGCGCGGTCAGCATGACTGCCGAAAACGTTGCGAGGAGAACAGGTGACGAGTGGTCACCAAGGCCCGCTAGCCAGTTGTCGCAGTAACGGTAGTGGCTCGATCGGTCCTGCATCAGCCACGTGCCGGTTCTCGTAGCGGATTGCTGTCCGGCTGATGGGGCGATTCCTGTCTGTTGGTTGCAGGAGCGAAACGCACTGAGAGAGAGCTAGAAGAGAATAGATAGATGATAGATAGAGTAGATAACCGAGGGGGATAGGAGTAGACGGGAGAGAGCGAGAGCGAACGCACGCGAGAGCGAGAGCGGAAGAGAGAGAGAGCACAGGAGACAGAGAGAGAGAGAGAGGAGACCACCGGCCAAGACGAGAGAGAGAGAGAGAGAGACAGAGAAGAGAGAGAGAGCGAGGCGGGCAGGGGACGAGAGCGAGAGAGGAGAGAACGAGAGAGAGAGACGAGAGAGCAGAGAGAGAGAGAGAGAGAGAGAGAAGGAGAGAGAGAGACGAGAAGAAGAAGACGACGAGAGAGAGAGAGAGAGAGAAGAGAGAGAGAGACGAGAGAAGAGACAGCCAGAGAGAGAGAGACGCAGACGAGAGAGAACACAGCAGAGAGAGACGAGAGAGAGAGAGAGAGAGAGAGACACGAGACGAACACCCCACCGCAGAGGCACAGAGAGAAGGGAGGAGCGAGGAGAGAGGAGAGAGAGAGAGAGAGGAAGAGAGAGCAAACGAGGCACAGAGAGGAGGAGAGAGAGAGAGAGAGGCAGAGAGGAGAGAGAGAGAGAGAGAGAGAGACGAGAGAGAGAGAGAGAGTAGAGAGAGAAGAGAGAGAGGGAGAGAGAGAGAAGAGAGATGAGAAGAGAGAGCAGACGATGAGAGCAGAGAGAGAGAGAGGGAGAGAGAGAGAGAGAGAACGAAAGAAGGAGAGTTAGAATAAGAATAAGAGCAAATTTGAAAGCAACAGAAAGAGAGTGAGAGAGCTAGAGTGCTAGCGGAAGAGAGAGAGAGAGAGAGAGAGAGAGAAGAGAGAGAGGGGGGGTAGAGGGAGAGAGCGACCAGGGAAGCGAGAGAAGGGGAGGACGTATGTGAACATAACTCGTGTTCTCGTCTCGAGAGTGGTGTAGTGTAAAGGGTTGACTCAAGATGTGGCTTGCGATCTGTGATCGCGGTGAGTGGCCGCGTTCTACCACAGACCTCTCCCCGACAGATCGCACGTGTGTGCGCTCGACAATGGCACACACACGGCAGAGTATCAGCGATTCAATTTCTCAGCTCGCTAGGCTGTAGGGACAAGTGATGGATTGACAGAAGCGGTGTCACGTTGTTTGCATGTTATCAGAAGACAAACATTAAGGAGTTGCTGCTAGTGCACACGCACACAATGTTCCTCCCCGGTGCGATTATTTGCAAAGCGAGGCTTGACTGTATGACTGTCCGGTAATTGATTTTAATCAGCGTTTGCGGATTGTGTGACATGTTTCCATTATAAGGTCTTTTGTCATGCCATCCTTGTCCCTGCAGCTGTCGATGTAGCTATGTAAATATATCTAAATGAATATGAATGTTATGTATATCATGTAGATTTGTGTAAATGCTATAACTATTAAAAGGTTTATTGATATAAATATATATATATATCGTGTGGTTATCGAGTAATTCTTGTAACTATCTCCACAGTGTTCGTATAAATTTGTTGTGGTTTTTGAAGGTTATAAATAAAGTTAGAGTTTACACGTGCTGTGTGAAAATGAAATGGCTATGCACATAATAGAAAGTCTACTTTGAGATTTATTATATATGTGTTTATATATATATATTAATACTGCAGTGCAGTCTGACCAGCTTCCTTTCAGGTGATTGCCTTGTCAGCTCTGCGACCAGCAATTGTGTTCGTTTGCCTGTATAATTCGTGCTTTACATTAGCAGGATTTGTGATCGTGATGGCACTTCAGCGACAATATGCTCTTATTAATACTCGTTATATTGTGTTCTCTGCTCCTCATGTCATTCATGCAAGCGTTTCTTATCGCCATTAAGGCTAGAGGGGCGATCGTGTGTTTGTTCGTTTAAATTCTCATTGTCAGCTTATCAGAACTAGCGATTAAATTTCTCTCACCTGCTGTATTATAGTTAACTACTCCCATTCAACGTATAGTTCACTGAATCTGTTGTCTGCTAAGCTAAGGTAAATGGTTATTTGATTCTTGTAAACGGCTATAGGTAGGAGAGAGCGAGTGTGTGTCCACGTCGGTCGTGGTTGGAGCCCATGCTGCCTATTAATGTGTGTCATAAGATTCTCTTGAATGAATGGTGCGGGGATTCGCCGGGCTCTGCCGTGCTCACCCCCTTCCGTATGTGTTTGCAGCTGAAACAGGAGTACCTGCAGCTGCTCAAGGAGCAATCGGGTCTCGACAGGCACTCACGCTGGAGCGAGATGAAAAAGACGATCGACCACGATCCCAGGTACAAGGCCATCGAGAGCAGTTCGCAGAGAGAGGACTGGTTCAGAGACTACTGCAAGACCCTACTCGACGTGAGCTCCACTTACATCATTTCACTAGCGCTAGTTATGATAGTAGATAGGGAGAATCAATTAACCAATTTGACTCGATTTAACCAAGACACCGAGGGACAGCATAAGAAGAAGAGGAAGAAGAAGAAGAAGAATAGGGAGAAGGTAGTAGTAGCTACTCACTGTAGTAGCAGATGGTTCTTGGTGGCTCTTACCTAGGTGGGTCTTTGTGAGCATAATTTGCTGTCTCTGCTGATACGAGACTTGGTGATGAATCTTGTGGTAGTAGGTAATTAGGCAGGTAGGTAGTAGTTTGTCTGTCTTCGTGAGAGCCTTCGTTGGCAATTTACTCCCCGTGTCGACGCGAAAATTGGCAATCACCGCTCGCCGAGCGAGACGGAATTCAAAATCCCGTCGCGAGAGTTCCCCGCGTTGGGAGTTTTCCGCGTTGGCAGTTTTCCGTGTTGGCAGTTTCGCGCGTTGGCAGTTTTCCGCGTTGGCAGTTTTCCGCGTTGGCAGTTTTCCATGTTGGGAGTTTTCCGCGTTGGCAGTTTTCCGTGTTGGCAGTTT
>NW_014577107.1:697152-713074 GCF_000485595.1 Priapulus caudatus | reverse complement strand
CCGGCAGTGGCAGTAACTAGTACTGGCAGTGGCAGTGACTAGTACTGGCAGTGGCAGTGACTAGTACCGGCAGTGGCAGTGACTAGTACCGGCAGTGGCAGTGACTAGTACTGGCAGTGGCAGTGACTAGTACCGGCAGTGGCAGTGACTAGTACTGGCAGTGGCTGTAACTAGCACTAGTGACCGTGACCTAGCAGCAGAGCGTCAAGGTGTCTCCCGCTGTCGTTCACTCGCGTACCCGTGACCTCGTCACTGACCCGCCACCCTCCCTCTGCACACTCACTCACCCGCCACCCTCCCTCTGCACACTCACTCACCCGCCACCCTCCCTCTGCACACTCACTCACCCACCGCCCTCTCTCCGCACACTCTCACTCACCCGCCACCCTCCCTCTGCACACTTTCACTCACCCGCCACCCTCCCTCTGCACACTCTTACTCACCCGCCACCCTCCCTCTGCATACTCACTCACCCGCCGCCCTCCCTCTGCACACTCACTCACCCGCCGCCCTCCCTCCGCACACTCACTCACCCGCCGCCCTCCCTCTGCACACTCTCACTCACCCGCCACCCTCCCTCCGCACACTCTCACTCACCCGCCGCCCTCCCTCTCTGTCCCCAGGTGCGTAACCACGATGCGACGTGGCATGACACAAAGCGTTCGCTGCGCAAGGACCACCGCTGGGAGATGGCTGCGCTGCTCGACAGCGAGGAGAAGGAGCGGCTCTTCAAGGAGCACGTAGACGCGCTCGTCAAGAAGAAGAAGGAGAAGTTCCACGAGCTGCTCGACGAAACTCCGGAGGTGAGCGGCAGTGCCACCTGGCGGGTATCGGTGTCCCCACGGGGAGGGGGGGGGTCGCGTCGCGCTGTTGTGAGACAGGAAAATGTTACGCATTTCTCAGTCGCTGTGTTAGCGAGCAGAACGGGGCAGGACTACTTTATGAGAATGGTGCAGGACTAACTTTATGAGAATGGTGCAGGACTAACTTTATGAGAATGGTGCAGGACTAACTTTATGAGAATAGTGCAGGGCTAACTTTATGAGAACGGTGCAGGACTAAATTTATGAGAACGGTGCAGGACTAATTTTATGGCACGTGGGCGTTGGGTGATAAGCTGGTTGGATCCACGTGGGGTAGTGCAGCGGATCTGCGTAGAGTAGAGATGGTCCGGGCGTTCGTTCGCTTCACACACGACTGCCCAGCGACTTGTCGTGGTAGAAGAGCAGTCGGATATTTGGTACGTGTTACGCATATCGTTGTGCTGCAGTTTTGTAGTTCCTCTTGCAGATCAAATTGACGTCGACGTGGAAGGAGATCAAGAAGATCATCAAAGAAGATGCACGTTGTCAGAAATTCTCGTCTAGTGATAGGGTAAGATTTGCTTAGTGCGCTCGTTATTCGTAAGAAATACAAAGGTGGGCACTCGTGCATAGACCTTACTGCATGAGAGGCTAGAAACAGTTGGCAAAAAGGCTCGGTTGTCAGCCAAATAAATGGTTATGACTATTAAAAGTCTAAAATATCATACCTTTTGCACGTAACCTGACAGCAAAGCTTATTGTTACGATGCTGTAACTATTCAGGATGTTTCTGACAGTGGACCCCCAATTTTCCACACCTACACCTGATACATGCGGTGTAATATGTGCGTAAAGGTGAAATAAAATAACAAATATAATGTAAAAATTTACGTGTAAGAATCAATACAATGAATAATTACGTGGAAATGTGTGATGAAACAACAAAACTTTGCCGTCGTTGGTTGCGCAGAAGCGTGAGAGAGAGTTCAACGACTACATTCGCGACAAGGTCGTCGCGGCGAAGGCAGACTTTCGTGAGCTGCTGAAGGAGACGAAGCTGGTCACATACAAGTCGAGGAAGGCGATCGAGGAGTCTGAACAGCATCTGCGAGACATCGAGAAAGTGTTGCAGGTGAAGCAGCGTGTTCGCTAACGACGCATCTTGTTGGCATTTATTTTCTGCCATTTATTTTCTTATTTGGCATATATTTTCTGACATCTTTCTATTGCACCCATTCTGCATACTAGACGGTCTACTTTATAGCCGACGGATGATGGCATTCGTTTCAGTGAATAAATTTATGATACGCTGCCATTATTTTCATTTCTACTTCTCTTACTTTTCCTAATTTATAAAAAGGACCACTTTCCATTCTTTATAATGTGTAAAAAGTCGGATTGTAATCGGGGCATGCCTCCAAACCCCCCTAACAGGAGAAACTGCTATGGAGGAAGTGTTCTGCCCTGCAAACAATAGTGAACGTAGATGATTTAAAAGACGAGTAGTGAGAAACACGAAAACCGACGCCAAAAAGATAAAAAATTAAGACATTTTTAGTCGACGTATGTTAATACGATACAATGTGCTACAGTAATGTAGTTCGGTCACAATGTGCACGTGTGATGAAGTGCAATGCAATCTCTTGTAGAACGACAAGCGCTACTTGGTTCTCGACTGCATTCCTGAGGAGAGACTGAAGATGCTGATGGCATATATCGATGACCTTGACCGCAAGGGTGTGCCGCCACCGCCGACGGCGTCCGAACCAAGTCGCAGAAGTACAAAGTGAATTGTCCGACACATCGCTGTTGATGGATGTTGATGTAGACGCAAGACTACTCTAATTTTGTGAAGACGAACTGGTTGCCATTCAGCAAGCCCGCTGGTCGTCATATGGTAGTCCCTCGCCACTGCCGCGCGCCGTGCCCGGTAGAAAGTACAACCAATCGAATGCTTTACATGTCGTGATTAGCATTTCAGCACGCACCCTGGCGAATGTAGTTCACACTTATCCACAGCACCCCCATGTCATTCGAAGTTGAAGTTCCCATTAATGCCGATGGAAAGTTGGCCTTAGTGTTGTGTGTAAGGTTGTATGCTTCTGTGACACCGACGGTACGTTCACTCTCTTCGTTCTATACTTTGATTTCTTGTGTGTACGATGGGAATTTTTAGGACATGCTGTTTATCAATGAGGATTTTTTTAACTAGTTTAAAGTTTTAGTTAGTTATCAAGGTCACTACTTTTTTACGGCATTGAGTGTTGGGAAGTTGCTTTCACATGTTATGGTAAACCATATTGCATACCTTGCTATGATATCACATTTACCTGGGTGATATATCTATCATACATAGTGTCAGCTTGTCTCACCTGTGAGTATGTGTTCTGTAAAGTGTTATTAGGATGCGATCTAAATTTACAGATAATAAATTGTGTGCACTTATGGTATTCCCTCTCAAACGACATGGAAAAATAATCACGAGCAAACGTAATTTTTTGTATTTCAACTGATGACAATAGACACGGTATGTTAAATGGAGGTTACTAAATTAAATAAAAGAATTCTGAGTATTCATGTACATACTTTTATTTTATTTATGTCAGTTTTATCTTTCCATACACTGTATGTGGCTTGGCTCTAATTCATACATATGCACGCACGCACGCACGCACGCACGCACTCACGGATGCACAGGATAATTCTAATCCTTTTAAGGGATTGCCTTTCTCGTGTTTCTTTTCATTAGGAAAATCTTCCAGCCGTGATATTATAAGTAATAATGGATTTGCAGGTCTAGCAGTGTCAGCGTTTAAAAAATAGCATTTTTGAATGCTAATCTATTCCTGTAGCAATCCTGGTACATATTGCTTGATCATTAGAACCGATCACGATATAATAAGATTTGAGTGTCATAGTTTCCAGTCCTCATATTTTCGATTTTCCATTTTCTTGGCTGGCGTATCATAAACAGTTTATTCTACTTTAAAATGCTGTAGCTTCATCTGCACTCTCTGCATGATCTCCATGGGACGTGGCTCAATGGCTCAAGTGTGCGAGCAAGCGTGCGTCCTACGTCCCGCCGAAGCCTGTCCCCCCACCACCGCATTACTCCCACCCCTTCCCGCCGCGGCGGCCGTCTGTTCCCATCATTCGCGGTGTGCCGCCGCCCTACGACCTCCCGCACCCCCCCGCGCGTCTCCTTCACAACTCTTGCGGGCTCGGACGCCGACCCGCTCACCGGTGCCGTTGCCTAGTCCGTGCTGGCTGTGTGTGGCGTTTGACATGCTCTGTCCGAGTGCGTGGGCTGTGTGTGTATGTACGTACCTATGCGTGAATGTACATGTGTGTGTGTGTGTAGTGTGTGTGTGGTGTGGCATTACTGTGGCTGTGTGCTGGTGTGTGCTGTGTGTGTGTGTGTGTGTGTGTGTGTGTGTGCCATCTATAGCGCACCTACCGGGTTTAGCATACTCATCTATCCAGCAAGGAAACATAACTTAATACTAGAGCACTCGGAGAGCACAGACCTCCGCAAGCAGCTGAATTCTCTCAATGTGAAATTTTTTATTAATTTAATTTAAGTTAATTAAGCTGTCGAAAATTAATTATTAATTGGATCCGGATTAGTGCGAGCGTGCAGGTGGTGGGATTACTGTGCGTTGCCTTAGCCATGTTTGAAAGTTCTAAGCGAGCGCACCTAGCGGGAAGTGAACTGAAACGTGCATAGTGAACACACACACACAACCAGACACTCAATTCAGACCCGGTGTGTACTACCTCCACACGCCCCTGGCGGAGGTAATAAACAGGCTGGGAAAATGCAGCTTATTTGTGCTTATTTTAGCTGGGAGTTTACCCTCCAGTGAACCCTTTTGTATACCATAAACACAGTAACGCGAGCGATTAGGAGTGGTCCAAGTAGACTTAGTTAGGTACGTACTTCCCAATTAAAATTGTCATGTCTCATCATATCAAACTACACGATCAGCCGAAATTCGATCGTTAAACTCCAGCACATTGGTTCCACAAAAGTGTGAATTTCTTTTCAAACCTTCAGGACATTTTTTTTTCCAAGTGCCAAGTCTCGTGACAATTAGTTTTAGCTTAGATCATCATCAGGATGTATACCTTAGATTTCATATATAAAAGTTAAAAATGTTGTTATGTATACGAGTGCCTGGGCAGCAGATTTACAACAGCCGCTTTAGCTCCCGCGTCCATTAACGACTTACACAATAGCGTTCTGTAATTGTCATTCAGTGAGATCTTCATGTGAGCGCGTCTTGTGACAAATATGTAAGCTTTGATATAACATGTATCACTCAGAACTATCGTATCACATTATGCTATCACTCTAGAAATGTTATTATTTTTAACTGCTCACACTATTGCCATTTATCATCTTTTTTACTCCATGAATTTTCTAGTACATGTATTTGCTAGAGTCGAATTACCATGCAAATAAGAATATTAAAATAAGAATAATCAATACATAGAATAATAATAAACAATTCGCCGTTCTTTATGCTGACCTTTCTTCTGCTTTGTCCCCCCACTCCCCCCCCCCCCCCTGGCAGTAACAATTAACACGCACATAAAACTTAATCATTTATTCCTTTACTCCCTCTCGCGGAGAGTATCGTCCATCGGATCAGTCGCACGTTGAAACAGTTTGCAGCCAAATGGCCGGGTTCTCATCCGAAACCTTTTTCACCCATCCAGGCACAAAACAGTCGGAATTTACGCCTGTATAATTACACGCGCACGGTGTCGACACACACGCGGTGCGCGTCCGTTAGCGTGTGTGTATGTGTGTTCGTTGCTGACTGTAAAAACGCGTGATTATAGCCCAGTATAATCACAAATTGTGGCATTGGGAGCGGGCTGAATAAGTGAGCTGAACACGCGCCATTTGCCTTGGCCTAACTTGTTGCACGGTGCAGTCATGATTGCCGTGGCGGATACTATCGCCGCGAGACGGGGAGGCGAAGGATGAGAGAGGAGGAGGCAAAGAAAGGAGGCGAGCGACGGAGCGGACGAAGAATACAGAGTAGATGTGCCCACGTATGCGCAGTACACGCGCAGACAAAACGCATCGTACCGCACAAAACGCCACACACACAGCACGGGTGATGACATATCCTTCTAATATAGTTATTTTTCTTGCCTTTTTTTCTCACCCCTCCATTCCCGTAACTCTCACCCTTCGCGCTCTCTCTCTCGCTCTCTCGTCCTCTCTCTCTCTCTCTCTCTCTCTCTCTCTCTCTCCTCTCTCTCTCTCTCTCTCCTCTTTCTCTCTCTCTTTCTTTCTTTCCTTTCTCTCTCTCTCTCTTTCTTTGTCTCTCTCTCCTCTCTATATATATATATATCTCTCTTCTCTCTCTCTCTCCTCTCTCTTCTCTCTCTCTCTTTTTTTCTCTCTCTATCTCTTCTCGCCTCTGTCTCTCCCTTCTCCCAATATTCCCTTTAGGTAGCCACGCACGCCACGACGCACGCACGCACGCACGCACGCACGCACGCACGCACGCCACGCACGCACACACACACCACACACACACACACACAAACACTCTCTCTCGCTCTCTCCTCTCTCTCTCTTTATATATATCTTTCTCTATCCTCTCTCTCTTTCTCTCTTCTCTCTCTCTCTATCCTCTCTCTCGCGTCGCTCGCTCTCACTCGGTCTCTCTCTCCCCGCCAATATTTATCTTCACGCACGCCGCACGCACGCACGCACACACCAGCGCGCACACACACACACACTACACACAACTCCCTCTCTCTCTCTTCTCTCACACACACTCCTCTCGCTCTCCAATATTCTCTTCACCACGCAATCACGCCGTACACACACAGCACTCTCTCTCTCTCCGCGCGCGCTCTCTCTCTCTTGTGTTATCTCTCTCTCTGCACTTTGTTTCTCTTCTTCTCGCGGCGCCGTATATACTCATATCGCGCGTGATATATAATATATAATATATATATATATAGATATATATAATATATAGAGAGAGAGAGAGAAGAGTGAGAGCACGAGAGAGAGGAGAGATAAGAGACAGTGTCACGCACCCGACGCCTTCACAATCCTATTTTTAATTTGAGAAGAGAGACTGGAGAAGAGAGCGAGATATATATATATATACTATATACTATATTATTCGCATTTTCGTTCATTTCCTTCTCTTTCCTTACTCCCTCTCCGCGGATAGATCGTCACGCCATCAGTCGCACGTGTGAAAAGTGTCGCCAGCCACAATGCCGCTATGTCAGCCCGGAAACCTTTTCACCCTCGAGTGCACAAAAAATGTGAATTGTACGCCTATAATACACGCTCAGGAACTCGTGACATCCGTCGACATACCGCGTTTGGTGCGCGTCCGTTAGTGGTTGTTGTATGTTGTTAGGCGTTGACTGCTAAAAAAGCTCCGGTCCATATATAGCTGTATAATCAGGTATTTGTGTTTTTTTTTTTGGGGGGGGCGTTTTGAAAAATTGGGCTGAAACGCCATTTGCCTGGCTACTTTTCACGATCGGTGCAACGACACGGTGCAGGCGATTACCATTTGGAGAGGGGATCACAGTATTCCCAAGCTAGAATATAACCTGATAGGCATGTAGATGTAAAGTACCATATAAATGATAGACAATATAGATATAGATGGATAGAAATAGATAGCATGCCAGATATTGAATGAAACGGTAATATTGGTATTTTCTTGGTTTTTCGTGGTGATTCTATACGGTACATTAATTACTGCTATATGCCCTGCATAATGGTTGAATTCTACGATTTTCCGACACAGTCGCAACATCCAGGTGAACGGAAATTCCCGTGTAATGGCAGAAGACATACGTCTCAAGTACGTGAAATTATCATCAAGTATAATATCTTTGTTCCAAACCATATCTGCAAACACACCTAACGCGAAATATCGACTGACATATTTCCCCACCCTATTCTCGTAGTGCGTGCATGGACACCACAAAACAAATGTGAGATTATAACCGGGGACATTTTCAGCGCTGTTATAGACTTTGAAGATATATAATTTAAACGGCACCCCTGGTCGTGAGATACTGCACATGGGGCATTTCCGTAAACTTTATTTTAAGACACCGTGAGATAATTAGATTTCTGGAAACAACGAACATACTCAACCCGTGAGAGAGGAGAGAGAACGCGTACACGATTAGGAATGTCTAGATGCAGCCATTATTGTCTGCAATCCAACGGTGAACTAGTGAACGGTATTGCTTCATAGCACGACACTGCTAATATTATTATTAGCAAAAATAGTTAACCGTGCCTGCTTTTATACACCCACTGGTAACAAAAATAGGTGTTTGTGTGTTTATTATTCAATCTTACCAAGCACAAGCAAATGCCGAGAATTGGCCCTCAAGTGTTCAAGGCGCTAGCACGTTATAAGTTATGTGTGGTAGGTATATATAGATATTATAATATATATATAATATATATATATATATCAGCAGTGCATTCTTGCTGTATGTATTTCCCGATTTTTTATTCGTTCCGCGGTTTCGCCCGGCGAGAGAAAAACTGTATTTAGTCTCCACAGGCGACAGTCACGCGATTCATTCGCCATTTATCGCTTAACATCTCTCGGTCAGTATTTTACTGCGCGTTCGCTTGCTTGAGCCAACGCACAGTACCAGGAAGTCCAGCGAAACGAATAGCGGAACATGGCCCCGCCTCTTTATTCGCTTGCTCGAACAACGTAAGCTGACGAAGTTCCAGTGAAACGAAGCGAACATAACCACAAGTCCAATGTTGCTGCTCCCTCTATATACCCTAATAACCCCGCCTGATATATAATTCGATTTCATATCTTAACCCACACTTGATATCTAATTCGTATCGATCACCCCCCCTCCACTTGATCAATCTATTTCATATTCTAACCCCCCCCCTGATATCTAATGCATTGATCCACCCCCCTTTATATCTCTTTTAATATCACGACATTAATGACATTAAAGTTGACACGAGAGCCGCAAGCTAGCACGGTAGACAATGTCGCGCAGGTCACAATGAACAAACGTATCCCCGTTACGCGCCATTAAAGTACGCCCGTATGCAAATTACTACATCGTGAATTAATCGCATGAAGTGCTGGTTAATAGTTGGGTCGAACGTGCACGCACGAATGGCACTTAACATGATTAGACACATTTTTTAACATTGAAGCGATTCGTTTCTTTGCATACTTCGTATTAGCCACACGGTGCCATCTGATAAAAACGTACTATACGCTAAATGCTTATAAATATCGTAGTGATGAAGACTTCCTTTATTGTTTATATTTAATGAGTCACTCTCGTTGAAGTTTGTGTTTTTTGTCAAAACGTTTTCCTTCACTGTAACATGACTGTAGTTATAGCTGGGTACATGACCTGTGGCCTGTAGGAATATAGACAATCACATATATAAGATTAGAAATAAACTTCAAGATTAAAAAAACTGCTTCGGATTTTGTAATTACGTTCTATTACCAGCCGGCGTACGAATTCCAGAACAAATATGTTTCTCTATACGATAAAACGTTTTACCTCTTGGTTTTACTAATTCACCCGTTGATTCGCGTTCAAGGGTATAGACAAGGGCGTAGGCATGGATCCGTTAGGTGAAACTAACTGTCTGACGCATGATGTCCCTATCAACCCAGCATGTAATAATCAATCAACAGTCTCGTGTCTCTAATAATCAACCCTGCAGAAGGTTGCACGCGTTCTCGCTTTAACCGGATGATGGTCTGCACACGACGCTGTCTCACTACGGCTCGTAGGGTCTATGTTACCCTGACCTCTGTTTGACCTGGCTCGTTTAGCTATTTCTGACTAACCCTAACCCTAACCCTATATATATATATATATATATTAGTCAGAAATAGCTAAACGAGCCAGGTCAAACAGAGGTCAAGGGGACATAGACCTTATCTGCCTCACGACGTTAACTTCACAAACAAACATAAACATCACAAATCGTGGCGGCCATCAATTACTAAAAAGAGTGTGTATACTGGATGATAGCACCACTCAGGAGACAATAAATTATTGGATATTATCTCACGGCAAGTCTACGTACGACAGTCAGACTGACACGCAGAAGTGTAAACACAAAAGCCAATGTACAAATTTATATCACTTTTATTTGCCATTCAAACTTTGCACTACATTACTGCAGTAAATCGTCCGGTATTACAGCCACTTTATATTAACTATATGTTTCATTTGGTACATAGTATAACAACAACTTGACCACACTACACACTATGCTACATTAGGAAAGCGGGTAATACAGTATTAGCAGCAGGCACTGCACACGAACCTAGCGATTTCTCTGCTCAAGCAACACTATTACTAGCGCTCATAGGGTCTATGTCCCCCAGGGTACTATCGGAGGGTACCCTGGGTACGGTTCGATATATCGGAACGTACCCTGGTAACTATCTGATATGGTTAGGGTTAGGGTTAGGGTTAGGGTTAGGGAGTAGGCGTAGGCGACTCGCTAGACTCGTTAGTGGAGTAGGCAAGGTACGGTCCGGCATATTAGATAGTACCAGGGTACGTTCCGATATATATCGAACCGTACCCAGGGTACCCTCCGATAGTACCCTGGGGGACATAGACCCTCTCAGCATTACTAGCTGTTGTCAGCAGTACCAACGGAATACGTAATCGTGCACCTATAGGTACACATATATGAATACATGCCCGTGTACCAAAACGAAGACTCCTTCTAATCCAACTACTCTAGAATGACAGCGTACGTTAACGATTGCAAGTTCTAATATAGTTTCCAGATTTCTAAAGATATTTTTAGGCCGGATCGTGTGTATAGAGATTTTGGTTGTGTCACACAAAGGTTAGCGTCAACAGTGACACCGGTGTTTTTCACGACAAGGTTTAACACACTGGCCACGAGACGTCTAGCACGTGTAGGCCAATATTGGAAACGGTACATTAGTGCGTTTCACTCAAACACAAGGACACTGCCATGTCGCTATAATTTCGCTACATTAGGAAACGCGACAGCATGGTAGTGGTATGATTATCCTATCGTTGTTTTATGATTGAATTAAGAACGAGCATTTGTTGAAAACGGATGATCAAAAAATCTTATTATTACATGCCTGAGCAACTCTCTAAAACAGATCGCAGACAGTCAACCCTATGCTCTCTATTTATTAAAACGAGATCTAGAGACAGCAGACGTACATGTTACTGCACCTGAAAGGGTCTATGTCTCCCTGGGTACTGCCGGAACGTACCCTGGGTACGGTCCGGTATACCGGAACGTACCCTGGTAACTATCTGATATGGTTAGGGTTAAGGTTAGGGTTAGGGTTAGGGTTAGGGTTAAGGAGTAGGCGACTCCCTAGAATCGTTAGTGGAGTAGGCGAGGTACGTTCCGGCATATTAGATAGTACCAGGGTACGTTCCGGCAGTACCCAGGGAGACATAGACCCGACGGGCGTTACTGCATCGGGGTGTGCAATGGCTGCCGTACATACGTCATTGTTACTGCATCGGGGTGTGCAATGGCTGCCGTACATACGTCATTGTTACTGCATCGGGGTGTGCAATGACTGCTGCACATACGTCATTGTTACTGCATCGGGGTGTGCAATGACTGCTGCACATACGTCATTGTTACTGCATCGGGGTGTGCAATGGCTGCTGCACAGACGATGCGACACAGCTACTACCTCTACGATTACTACCTTGATTACATACTGCCACCGCGCCACGAGCTCGGGCTGTTATAACACCCACCATCTTGTATTACCTTGCCTATTCGCGGGCGTCTCATCTGTCTTAACCTATATCTACATGCTATATAAACTTCTTGGCTGTCAGCCGATTGTGTTGGCCATACCATTTTACTAGTTTACCTCAACCTGGGCTCAAATGGGCAACGTGCCGTGAGGACACTTACGTTTGGGTTGTATTGGGGGGAGAGGGGTAGTCAACTGTGGGATGAAATCTGGATAAATTTTCACGGTATGGGTGGTATTTAAATGATCGTTAAGGCAAAACCTGATAGCGTTTCACCACTATTAGGCTATCAATTTACAAAAGCGTTCGTCTTTTACGCGTATTCTAAAACCATCACACACCCATTTCCCAATATCATATCACACACCCAACTGCACTGCTTAGATACAAAACACCAGCGCAGTAGTCATCAATGCTACATGAACTCAACAGTTTTAAACATCATACAAAATCGGCACTGTCTCACAAAGACGGTGCATGTTATGTTTATACACCAAGTGCCCCCTTACACAATTTTATCTAATATTTTCATAACGTTAAGTTATGTTTGTTATTTTTGCTAATTGTACTGTACATGTGCTCTTATATAATAATGTTACCTACACTAATGCAGCGCACAAACCACAATATCATGTGTGTTACATTCCCTATTACTAATACTACTGTTACTATCAACTACCACCAAACAATTATGGCCCGTCGGCCACCACGGAACAAACACACGCACGTACACGCACACACCCCCTGTCATACACACAATGGACAATTTGTCAACAGCATCACAAGTTCATGAACGTTTCACATACAACTGAATTGATGTGTAATTCACGTTGCGCAAGTAATATTTCATACAAACAGTAAATCAATTGCTAGCAAACACCCGGAGTCACTAACATACCCATAGACCACAGCATGCTCGTGTTAACACATTTCTCATGCTATTTTCATGGAGGAAACCGGAGCCAGTTATGTGTTCCAACAAATGGTCCCCACGCATAAGGCTGAACATAACTGTTAGCCATGGTAGTAAATTAAGTTGGCCAAAAAGAAACATCAGTAATCACTGACCTCTGTATCAAACTCTACGTGAACGGTGTCTATTCCAGTGTGCAGTACTGTAATATAATTGAAATTGTTCTCAGTAAGAAAATACCATAGCCGAACTGTTAAAAACCCCTGGAGAAACTTAAAACGGTTATCAAAAAATAAGAAAAAACTGGTGCCATGCGATAGATGTCTCTGTGTGCCTATTCCTGACACCAATACACTGTAAATTCAGAGCAAAAGCAACACGACATCACTAGTGTGTAATACCAAAAATAGATATCGACTAGTCTTCCGCATCGCTGGTGAAATTTCAGTGGACTTCACTTGTGTCGGTGGGCTTATTGGGAGCAGTGTGCGAACGTTATTTATTGCAGGTGCATGAATGGCTGCGGCAAGAGAGACTACATGACGAAATGCAGCGACAGTCGCGGAAAGCAATTAACAGGAGCTCGGCGGGAACTGATCGATCTCGAAAACACAAGCTGAGATTAGATCGAAGTAACCAAAAAGCATGCTACGCACGAGCGTCGCACACAGCGCACCTGCTGGAACGAAATCAACGTGATACGAAGACGCACCTGGATGCCGATGTTAGGTATGTCGGCAATGTCGACTTTTTGTTTTACATCTAGATGACAGTCTCTGCGCCTCGCCCTTGGTTTCGTCACCGTACCGCAACAAGCAAGCATAAAACACGCTGCTGAACGATGCGAGCGACAGAGCGGTAGAGGTGCAATACGACCACTATGCTTTCATTCATGTATACAGCAGGTTGACGGATGGTGCTCATCGTGATGAGGACAACTGCAGTGGCGTAGAACAGACTCCCACAGCACGATGACAGCTGTTACAGCACGATGACAGCTGTTACAACACGATGACAGCTGTTACAGCATGATAACACATGTTACAGAACGATGACAGCTGTTACAGCATGATAACACCAGTTACAAAACGATGACAACTGTTACAGCACTATGAAAGCTGTTACAGCACGATGACAGCTGTTACAGCACGATGACACCTGTTACAGCACGACGAAAGCTGTTACAACACGATGGCAGCTGAAACTTACATCAGTTATCATAGGCATATCAGGTTTACATTGTAGACAGTTTTCTTATACTTATTTGATAGTTGTCACACTTTCGGTAAATTCTGAGCCGCGTGAATTGTGCATACACGAAAATTGCCGAGACAATCAGATAAAAACTATTTGTAAGCGAATGTGGCCTATTGCCGTTGGAAGACATAGACCCTTGTCCCCCAGATAAGAAAGAGAAAATCTGGTTAAACCAGATTATTCATCGGCCAAGAGGCAATATTTTTTTTTTTTAAATCGATTCCAAATTTTTCCATCCAATTCTCATTATGCTCATAACTGAAGAAAATGCGTGTTGAGTGAGAACATGAATATCCGTACAGTTTCAGGAATGGCTCGTTTATCAACTAGTATCACCCGTGGCTGGGAATGAAGCTCATAGATTGCATAACGAAACACACTAAACAGGAATGATGAAACCGAACGCGTTTGCTTTGCAAAAATGACAGCTACTTCCCGAGTGGAACTCTACGAATCTAGGAAACCAACTATTTAAGTGTTTATCAAACAGCCCGCATAGTAGGCCTGGATTCGTTTGATGAATAAGCACATACCATAAACCTGAAAAATGTTGCGTGAGAACAATTCCCAAGGCGTTCAAAAATGGATATAACGTTTCTAAACATTTTTATATGCTTTACATCAACAGAAACATATGAAAAATTCTCCTCGATAATCCAACAGTTCAATATAGTATAAAAATGAAAAAAATCCTCATCGTAACTATTTTCAGGTTTGCAGCGTCTGACGTGGGTTGTCTGTACAAATTTCTGCAAAACGATCAACATCAAAAACACATTGTTTCAGCTAGATATTTTATATCAATCCATCTGTACAATATTGGTGACTAACTACGTCAACAACTCAAACTAACCTAGAGCTTAAATGAGAGCAGCCATTTTACCATTGATCACTCTCACTCGAGCATATTACACTGCCCTTCACAGAGGGCGCGGACACCAAGGACGCGCCGGTGCCCAGGACCATGATGGCTGACAGTCGTTCACCCGGCAGTCTGATGTTGCCCCCCAACTATACAGATGACACGAGATTACTTCTGTCTAGAATTTGTGACACGAGCGAAGATCCCAGTCGGACCTTTTATGTGCGATTGTAACAAAAAGAGAAATGTTGAGTACATACTGGCGACTGGGAGTTCGAATCTATTTTGGGATTGAAGCACGGCACTTAATAACAGCCCTATTCATGAATCTGAGGAACATGGCCCTTTAGACAGCTCTATAGTTGGTGATACAATAACCCACCGAAATCTCATGGCCATGAGTATAGGGGAGACAACATACGGACTGATTGGTGAATCGCCTGACCGACTACAACGCCTAATATTTTCCCCTGAGCGACCTCTCTCGGTCTCTCCTTCTGGACGCAGTGGCTTCCTTCCTTCTCCAAGTGCGGAAGCACACATCCGCCCAGCTTTGCGTGCGCACGGCAGCTCACTGTGCCTGGAACTGTTGCATAGGGTATCCGCTGACCATGCCGGGCTGGGTCGCCGCCGATGTCGGGGTGCCGTTGAAGGCCGCTGCGGGCTGCACGCCCTGAATGCTCGGCTGCCAGCCCACCTGCATGCCAGGTACCCTGCAAAGCAACACCATCGATAATCAGAGCATGAGCGTGTGCAGACAGCGTGAGATTTTGATGAGTCACGTCTCTTGGCGACGTTAGACACACATCAGCGCAGCCCACCGGCGTTGTGCGATCTCGAGAAGTAATTGTATAGAGAAGCTCATCTGATTAGGTTATACAGGGATGACTATAGGTACACAGAAGCCCTTCCCGCTTTGCATGCACTGGTGCTGCCATGTTAAACTGATGAGTTGGTCACCAGGCAGTGGGGTTGCTTGGTGCGCGGACAAGTCCATCAGGGAAATGCGGAGAACTCTCCTCGGACGCTCTCATCATATTGGCTAAACGGTTCAGGAATTACAAGTGACACCTCTGAACACGAACACACATACACAGACACACACGCACGCACGCGCACGCGCACATAAACACACACAAACACGTGCCCACACACACGCGCATACACAGACACGAACACATGCCCACACACACGCGCGCACGCACACACGAACACACACACACACACACACACACACACACACACACACACACACACACACACACACACACACACCACACACGCGCG
>NW_014577107.1:689916-697142 GCF_000485595.1 Priapulus caudatus | reverse complement strand
ACACACACACACACACACACACACACACACACACACACACACACACATACATACACCCACACACGCGCGCGCACCCACAAGTATGCACGAACACACGCACACACACACACACGCAGACACGTACGCACACACGCACGCACACAACCCACCGGGCGACAGTTCGATCTCGCAACTGAACATTACTGGTGAGGCACACACACGCGAATATCCGCGTACGTATGCTAGTCAACAGCTATCAATTACTCACCCCGCCTGCGCGTAGCCGTACTGCCCGTATGGAAACTGGCTAGCCATGGGCATGACGCCCGCCTGCATCTGTGGGTAGTGCGCTGCCGGACTATATCCCCAGTATCCCATCGATGAACCCATCTGCTGGTAGCTGTAACCCGCCGCGTATGGTGCTCCCAAGCTCTGTAAAGAAGCCACAAAAACTTACACCGGTAACATCATTGTATAACTAACGGCGAAACACGCTCACGTAGTTTTCAGTAATAAAGTTATGCTAAGTTAAGACAAATTATATTTAATACCAAAGCTTTAAAGCCTGTATTACGAGATTTTTGCTCAGAAACACTCAATCCGAGTATAGTCTCATCTGACAGTGGAAATATCACTGATTACACCAACATTCAAAACACCAAGATTTTATGCAGTTATAGCAGAGAAAAATAGATTTGACCACATCATACCAGCTTCGGATATTATGGTGTGCGGAGAATCCAAAATACAAATGGCGCCTTCAAACCAATAGCATATAATAAAAACAAACGGGCGTGCAATTCTGGTAAATATTATTGACCAGATCTACTCTCTAACCTAATAATCTCTGTATCGCCTAATAATTAGCGAGTTTTGTGCACTTAGTACGTCTTTCGTGATTTTGTGCACAGTGGCGTGCGCATGGCAAGGTTGTGTAAATGTATAGTAGAAGCGTGTTTAAACGGCGCTTACGCAGAATTATTAGGTAATATAGAGAATACATAAACATTAAAGCCTTAGTAGTAACTATAATTCGCGCTTATTTACCATAATTTTAATATTGCCCAAGTGCCTGTAACTATTGCTATATGGGAAGAGTTTTGATATTTATCGTAGGAAACTGTACTTTCCACAGACAGACATCTAATGCTTTGGCAGGGAATACACGAACAGCGTTACATTTGCACGAGACTTATATATAACACACGAGAGTAAACGCCAAACTAAAATCATTTACACATAGTACATATCTGGACAGAATTCGACTCCAATTCGAGACAGCCATGACGAAAACAGTACAGTAAAAACCCGCGTATAAGAACATAGATTTTAAGAACCTGTTAGGCTAAAATTTCCCATTTAGACCCCTTTACATAAGAACCTGTTTTAGGCTAAGATTTTAAAGTAGGTTCTTAATTTCCCATGCAGATGAAGACTTAAAAAGAAACACAGGTAAAATAAAAAAGACGAGCCCAATAATACCGATGAATGTGCCAGCACCTTTTTTTGGCATGCATCTTTTTGCATATTGTTTTGTTTCCTTGGATACATACTGTATCATACAGTATGGTAAGCACTGAAAAACTTACACTGTAGCCCATCATGGGTATTAATTAGCAAAAATTGCAGTCCTTGTAAGAAAATTTTAACACAATTTGAATCAAGTATAAGCGTATACATATTAAAAGTAGAAACAATTAAGAACCTATTTAAGAACCTTTTGAGCCTCATTTTTCAGTAAGCACCATTTATATAAGAACATAATAATTGAGGCTAACTTGGAAAAATCTATGTTCTTATACGCGGGTTTTTACTGTATTACATGTGTAGGAATACCCTAGAATTCGAGCGCAATACAAAGAAATACATGTAGACGGTCAACAATATTGATCAGGCTACATGATTTCAATATTGATTGTGCACGAGTATACGATTGCACGTATTTACATATATGCATCTGCATATGGCAGCCATGATAGGCTTTATAAGATACACTTTAGGGGGCATACAACACTAACTTTCCGCAAATTGTTCACCATTTCGTCTCTGGAAAAGGCCTTCTTTTAAAAAATGTTCAGTAAAATTCTGAACTAGAGTGTACTAATTTGCATTATGCAGAAAGATTTGTCTTGTCGTGTAATTGTGTCATTCCGGCAAGTGCCGTAGCCATGGTGACCGGGCAGTCATTTTTGCGTTTGAAACGGGATCCGACTACTTTGTAGAAATGCGCATCATATAGCTGGCAAAAGTTTCGAGAGGAGTATAGAGCTTGAATCTGTGGTTATTTAACATAAATGAATATGTTGTGTATGCGACAAAACACTGAATATTTTTAATTAATTTCTGTTTGATGCTTATTCAGGCCTGCTGCATATGGACGCCTTCTACTGTTATACAACACCTTTAGGCGTACGTGAAACAAACGACAGCGTAATGTACGCGTGTGTGTGTGTGTGTGTGTGTGTGTGTGTGCGTGCGTGCGTGCGTGCGAGCGTGCGTGTGTGTGTGTGTGTGTACGTGGTGCGTGCGTGCGTGCGTGTGTGTGTGCGTACGAGGGTGCTTACAGCTGGTGACTGGCTGGCGTTGAGCGGGTCACTGGATTCCTTGCCCCATGAGCATTTCACGATCTGACCATTCACCTCCGTGTTGTGAACGGACACTATTGCGTGCGTCGCCGATTCTTTACTTCCGAACCTGGAGAAAAAAAAACACGACCAGTTTGAAGATCCGACGAGGTGGAATTCGTCTCGCCCGCTCTTACGGCGACCACACGGCACCGATGTCACGGCGTGTTACTGCGGCTGACGTCTTCGCGTGGCAGAGCCTTGCCATCATGGCCACCGCCACCGTCGCTGCTTTCACTGATTGTTCAACAAAAGACCGGCAAATTCAATATGGCTCACAAAGCAAATGCAGTTTTAATTCATTCGTAGCTCGGCCTCCTTTACGTGTATATATATATATGTGTGTGTGTGTGTGTGTGTACATATAGCAGGAGATGTATCATTGACACTACAGACTGGGGCGGCCGCGGGAGAGGGGACAATGTGAGAACGGAGCGTAGTTGTTCTTACCAGCACGTCCGTTCACGCACCACACGTATGCTAGCTAGTGTTGAAACACTCACCTAACGAAAGCATAACCTTTGTCTTTGAAAACTCGAATTTCTTGAATCTGTCCAAATGCTCCGAACGTTTTCTGCATTAGCTCCTCTACAAGAAACCAGTAATGTGTAAGAGAACCGATTATTACACTGTCAGGGCGTCAAGTGACAAGTGACGCTCAAAAAATAGGAAAATAGGAATTTCAATGTGAAAAATAGGAGGAAATAGGAATTTGGTGAGAAAATATATGTTAAATAGGAATATTGTTGCGTTAGATGGCCTCCTAACACCCCTAAAGCCATCCCGATCCACCACAAATGGTTTTATTAAATACATATTTGGAGTTACATCACATGCGAACAATATTTTGAGGTTTTAATGAGAGAATGCATGTTAAAATTGATAAGCAGTTTATACATGCATAAGCACCCATACATGTAGACTACTCCAAAATAGTATGACGTACATGTATGTATACATGGGCGGATCCGGCTTTTTGAAAAAAGGGGGGGTCCATGCAGTAAGAAATAAAGGGCACTTTCATAAAAAAGGTGCAGAAGGCAGCTTATGCGCTGTGTCTAAGGCATGTTGCCACTTAGGGGTGAGGGGGGTGTTAGGGGGACCTCCCCCAAGAAAAATTTCAAAAATTGGTGCATTCTGAGAGCATCTGAGCAGTAATTTTGATGTCTAGAATGCAAGATGGAATTCCACATTTTTAAGCAGAAAATATCTTTTATGTGTTTTCCCTTTTTGGGTAAAAAAGGGGGTCCGACCCCCTGGACCCCCCTCTGGATACACATACCACATACAACAGAGAAACAACTTTACTGAAATAATATCATGTGATAGTAAAGAGTATATAATATTATGTTAATTTAAAGTAAGGGGTGGGGGTCTGGGGGTCCTCCCCCAGGAAATTTTTGAAAATTGGGTCACCTGAAATGTAAATTCCTGCATTCTGAGAAAGATACATACAATTCTGGATTCAGAAAAATGAAAAGCCCTCAAAAATAGGAAAAAATAGGAATTTGTCCAGAAAATTGGAAAAAAAAGGAATTGCCCAGAAAATAGGAAAAAATAGGGAAAAATAGGAACTTGACGCCCTGCACTGTGTAAAAACATATATGAGCCCCTCCCAGAGGTTTTAGGAAACAAGGAAACACGAGCATTAACTTTCAGGGAACAGGGGATATTGTCGAATTATATTTAGGGAACAAGGGAACTGCTGATTAGATTTTTGGGAACAAGGGAACTCTGATTTTCCATCTTTGTGATTTTTTTCACAGTTTTCTAAGACTGTTTACAATAAACTTTGAAGTATTTCAGGGTCATTTCAACATAGTGTGCTGTAGGGACCATTAGGGTCCACAATTATAGGTCATTTCCGCTCCAGCATCACGAGACAATTATGGCGAACAGTGTGGTAAATATTTTTGGGGATTAAGGGAACTGGAAAATAATTTTCGGGATCGTGGGAACACAATGTAAAAACATTTTAGGGAACAAGTTATTTTATTAATTGGGAACACGGGAGAAAATGCTTAAATATTGAGGAATTAAGGAAACATGTACCCCCACTGGGAGGGGCTCATATATACTATTGAGTAATTCTGCAACGACACTGCGTCACTCCCAACTATATAGTGGTAGCCTGAACAGATCAACTACAAATCTTTACCACCATGATGCCTTTTACGACACTTTATACTATTTCACAGTTGCCACGACAAGCCGTTGTCTCACTTGTGTACGTACCAGACAATCCTTGTGTGATGCCCCCACAGTAGACGGTACAATTTGTTGGACTGGACTGGTTAAAGACTTCGTCGTATGACAGCTGCTTCAACTGGCCTTCTTTGTGCGGTGCCGGAGGCTTGCGTGTCGCCCAGTTGGTGCGTATCGCCCGCGCTCCCAGCCACTGACCGTTCATACTAGCTATTGCATTTTCTGCGTCCTGCGGATGAGAGGAAAGATCGCAAGCGGGTAATGAGTAACTTGTAATTGCTGTACACGAACATACGCGAGTATCGCAGAGCACAGACGTACACACACACGGAGGCACGCGCACACGCAGGCACGCACGCACGCTCACGCGCATGCACGCACGCACGCACGCACGCACACAGGCACGCACGCACGCAGGCATGCATGCACGCACTCACAGCATGGCTCCCGCATCGCGTCATTATGCTAATCGATGTGATTATATAAACGTGAAGCGGGACAGCGTTTTAACGAATGACATGTCTGCATTGTCACTGATACCGCGCGCGCGCACGCCGAGACAAGAGCAGCAGCAGCAGCAGCAGCAGCAGCAGCAGCAGCAGCAGCAGCAGCAGCAGCAGCAGAAGCAGCAGCAGCAGCAGCAGCAGCAGTGCAATTACTCATCTAGCGACACAATGCCACGCAGCACGTTACTGCACGCCTGCTAGCGTTATGCCAAGCAGTACACAATTACATGTACACGCGTGAGTGTGCGCGCGTGCGTTTATACGTACGCGTGCATGTACATGTCTGTGTATGCGTGCGTCGAGTGTGCGTGTGACTGTGCGTACGTGCGCGTCCGTGCATGTCTGTGTATGTGTGCGTACCTGATTGCGCGCGTTTGTGCAAGTGAGTGCGTGAGTGCGTTTGTGCGAGTGTGTGCGTGCTTGCGTGTACGGGTTACGGTCTGGCTATTTACACGCGCTATAACCCCCCAGCCGGGCGTTCAAACACCCCGCTGTGAACCACGCGGTCGGCATGCAAGCGTTGCCTTCACACTAGCGACAGAACTCTCGCACGATGCTGGCAGACGAGCAGAGCGAACACGCTTACAACTACCGCGCCACGCCGACAGTCACTAGTGCTCGCCGCTCGCAGGACACGCCATCATCGGTTCATGTTAAGCTGGGTTTACACTACCGACTTTATGTTGGCGAATTGGCGAGTTGGACCAATTTCGCAATTCGACAACTCCGAGTTGGCGAAAATAGAAGATGTTCTAATCTCCCAACTAGTTGCCATCGATCGGTTGGTCGCGCAACTTTTGCGTTTACACTGCCGATTGTCGGTTGCATAGTTGGGAAGTTGGTCCAATTAGCCAATTCGCCAACGCAAGGTCGGTAGTGTAAACCCAGCTTTACTTATTCGTCCCAGCAAAGCATTTCTGTAGATCGTTTTCGAGACGTGCGCACGTCTGAGCAATCGCGCGCTATCTTCTTCTCTTTCTTTTCTCTCTCTCTCTCTTCCTCGCGCGCACGCGCGCTCTCTCTCTCGTTCACTCTCTTCTCTCTTTCTCCCTCGCGCGCGCACGCGCTCTCTCTCTCTCTCTCTCTCTCTCTCTCTCTCTCTCTCTCTCTCTCTGACAATCTTTCTCGCATAGCTGAAACTCTCTCTATAGGTGGGAAATTTAATAAATCTAAATGTTTGTGTTGATTTTGCGGCAATTTTCCTCAACGCTCGCGCGACAGCATACATAATAAATGCGACGCCTCCGCCGTTAGCGTTGAATCCCTAAAGTAATATACGACACGTTTTATGAAATTCGCTGACAGCGGCGGAGACAGCGCCTGTAAGCTTACTCTATCCGGCACGGAACTACCCCGTTCCTCATCTCTTGTTCGTACTCATAGGCGACGTGATCCTAGCCACGCCCGATACGGCACGACTCAGAACAGGAAAAGGCAGCCCCCCGCCCGCGTTCATTCTTGAACGGTATGTTCAGTTACGACACGATCTACGGGTGAGTTGCCTAACATGTGCCTAGCATGTGCCTAACATGTGCCTAACATATACCTAACATGTACCTAACATGTAGGCCTACCTAACATGTAGGCCTACCTAACATGTGCCTAACATGTGCCTAGCATGTGCCTAACATGTGCCTAACATGTACCTAACATGTACCTAACATGTAGGCCTACCTAACATGTAGGCCTACCTAACATGTACCTAACATGTGCCTAACATGTACCTAACATGTGCCTAACATGTACCTAACATGTACCTAACATGTAGGCCTACCTAACATGTAGGCCTACCTAACATGTGCCTAACATGTGCCTAACATGTGCCTAACATGTGCCTAACATGTACCTAACATGTACCTAACACGTAGGCCTACCTAACATGTAGGCCTACCTAACATGTGCCTAACATGTG
>NW_014577107.1:683944-689277 GCF_000485595.1 Priapulus caudatus | reverse complement strand
TAGAGAGAGAGAGAGAGAGAGAGAGAGAGAGAAAAAAGAGAGAGAGAGAGATAGAGAGATGCTAATTAAGACCGTAAAGCGCGTCTTCGCCTCCATTATCGGACGCCGCTGCCGCCGATTTTACGACGCTCGTTATGACGCAGAGTTACGACCATTCCGCCCGTCGGCTCTATCGCCATCGTCATTGCCGTCGTCATCGTCGTCGTAGTCGTCGCCATCGCTCTGATCGCTATTGCAACGTACGCCACCTGTGTCCTCATGCTTACTATCAGCTGCTAACGCTGCAAATTCCCGCATCTTGCAGTAATTATACATCGACTGTGTTTGTTATTGTTGTTGTTGTTGTTGTTGTTGTTGTTATTCTTCTCGCTGATGTTACTGCTGCTGCGGTTGTTGTTGTTTGTTATTTTGGTTGTTGCTGCCGATGGTGGTGCTGCTGCTACTGATGTTGTTCTTGTTTTTTTTCTGCTACTGTTGCTGTTACTGCTGTCGATGTTAAAGTCGCCGTCGTCGTCGTCGTCGTCGTCGTCGTCGTTGTTGTTGTTGTTGTTGTTGCTGCTGCTGCTGGTGGTGATGGTACTGCTGCTGCTACTGACGGTGTTGCTACTGCTACTGTTAGTGGTGGTGCTGCGACGTTATTTAATTTATATTTGACAATTCACTGATCAGAAAACATCTAACACTTTATAAATAATGAAATCTTGCCATGCAAGGTTGCAACTGATGCACAAAAGCGAACATAAACTTTTAATGTATTACGTCTAAATATTTACTCATGCACCGTACCATTATAGATATTGCGCGTTCTCTTAGGACGATATACGCGGCAATGTCAATCCTACTGAAATTATAACAGTTTTTGTAAAGAGTATTTCCAAATGCAGCAGAGCGAATTTTTTAATAGGAGTAGCAGCCATATTGACTAACGGTTTCTTGCGACCATCATTTTTATGATACGCGAGAACGGTTCACTTATAGGCGTAAAAACCAGATTTATGAAATTATTCCTTAGTATCGCATTCCCATATGAACTCCACATAGTGGGGCAGATATGTGCTTTTACCACAACTAACATGTTGTCTAACATGTTGCCTAACATGTGCCTAACATGTTGCCTAACATGTGCCTAACATGTGCCTAACATGTGCCTAACATGTTGCCTAAGCCGTGAGTTGCCTAACATGTACTAGGCTCGGCACGCGCGCCCGTCAGGACGGCAGACGTGCGTCGCGCAGGGATACGCGCTAGCAGAATAAACCACGTCACATCGCTAATGTCCACTGCATAGGGGCTATATAGTGCGCGTGCGTTTGAGCAAAAACGATATGAAAAAGCAGGATACTAGTGGAGCCAATTTGACTGCATGTTATGATTGCCGGATATATATATATATATGGCAGCATTGTGGATAGAACAGTGACGAGAGAGCTTTGCGTGGATACACCGCATGATGGAATAGAACTCTGCGAAACGTTTCATATGCAATGTAGTGGGTTTCTAATGCTTGCCATGCGCTGCACTACCTTGAAATTCGCCTCTGCATACCAACAGACAACCAGGAAAAAACACCTAGATAAATTTGCGAAAATCCTTTGTTGAGAAAGCCTTTCGTAACAATTTCCCGCTTGCCATAACTCGAACATACATAAAAATACGGGAAAAATTATGACTGCGCGCCAAAACGCGCCACTCCACGACGCTATCGATTTGTGAAACGAAGTGCTCTAAATTCTAGTAATGACAGTAAAAAGTACATTAACAGCTGGCTCGTGAATACAGCACCCCTGGGTCCAGCGCCGCGGCCTGTCAACCCGTGACCTCGGACCGCAGGCAATATTAGCTGTGATGCAGCATCCTTAACTATGTGTGACATCAATGTCAGAACGCATGTAAGACAAAAGTTAGAACATGTACAGTTCAGGGAAATCAGTTGAAACAACAAGAAAAAAATTCGCTCGTCTGCCCCTCTCCTCTCTCTCCTCCAGCTCTCTCTCAGATATACTCCTTTCCCCTTTCTCTCTGCCTCGCTCACTCGCTGCAGTATCAGAGACACACTGTGCACAGTTATAATGCCCTTGTTACCGTCTAGAAGAGTTGCGTGTATTTGTTTTTCATCACCGCTTATAATGTTTGTATAGTTGAAGCAGATTTGCATTTTGAAATACAAACCAATAGATGGTAATTGGCTAAGCTCATCTAATTTACATGCAAAATGTAGCCGCAGCCGACTTTGCCTTACATATAGATGAAGTGGATAACGCGCAAAATTGTCTACATGTTTTTCCAAGTTGTCAGAATTGATTACACTCCAATTTTATTTTATTTGATGTTTCTATGCTTTTATCTATTAATATAAGCCGACATGCTGGGTTACCCTCTTCTATTTAACTATGATGTGCAGCAGCCAAACAGTAAAAAATATATGTATTTAAGATTTGGCTTAAAATGCATGTAGCCTACATTGTTAAGGAGTACTCTATCGCATTATTTCTGTGCACCAAAGGTGTAATTGTAGATATAATCACTGTGTAATTTAATCAGTCTTAAATTGTTTGCATTGGTTTCTTCGTTTTCAGAGTGCCCATGAATATTAGGATGATTTTACTGAAGTAATTAAACAATACGAGTACGAAGACGAAATACGAGATAAGTCTCTAAAAGACATTTTAAATACGCAAATTAAGCCGACACATCTAACAAGATTCAGCCGCGAGTATAACAGTGTCGCGTGAGCAGGTATAAGGTGACCAGTGTGGTTAGAAACTCTAATCAATTTACACCACTGAAGTGTAAGAATATATCTAGTTTTACACATTGCGATTTTGTATTACTAACACATGCTATAATATATCATTTGCTCTACTACATATATATATATATATATATATATATATATATATATATATATATATATATACTACAATGCATGATATTATAGCATTAGAAAGACTATACATGTAATATAAGTTATTATATACGATATGTAAAATTTATGCATGTATATACATATATTATTTTTTATTTTAAGTTATATAAATAATTAACATGGTCTTAGTAATATATACAGGTATGCCTCGCAATGTGTATTAAAATATTTTTGGAGTGCAGAGTCTACTCTTATAGCGTTCACCTACGAATGCACCATATCCACGTGCGACAATCATTTACTTCACAGAATATATAAAGTGCGAAAGGACGTGAAAGGAATATATACTTACTACTTTCTTTACAAAGGCCACGAAACCATATCCTTTAGATTTCAAGGTCTGTGGGTCACGCACGACTCTGCAGTCCCTGCAAGTAGAAATGATGAAAAAAAAATCAATGAGGGCAAACATACACACCCGCGGGTACGTGTGCAGCAGCAGCAGCACCACCATGCTGCGAACAACCACAGACAAGCGTAAACATCTCCATCACCCCTCACCCCACGCGCAACGGCAAAAGAAATGTCGCGGCTTATATAGGTGTCGTGCCTTATATAGGTGTCGTGCCTTATATAGGTGTTGCGCAACAACGACGTCGCAAACTCGACGGCATCATTAAGATATTTCCACGTGTACACATCAAGCCAGCCCCGACGACCAGCCGTCATTTCACATCAAATAACAGATTAGTGATCAGGGCGGACACTTCCAAATGAAAGGGTTTCCGCGCCGCGACGATGTTTTTCTACCCTGCTCCGGCGTCGTGTCTCGGCGGCCGCTCGCGGCTTCTAATCTCATGCAGCAATTAGGAGAAGTCGGGGAGCGCGTGATGGAGGGGTTCACATGGTAAAGAAGACCGTCGATGTCGTTTAAGCGGCAGTACGAACACAGCACGCCGTCGGTTCTTCTGTTTTATAATGCCCGCAATTGCAGCGTCCCATCTCATCAGCGTGGCGATTCGAACCGATTCTAATGATCGGTTATTGATAGATATTAGAAATCGGACGCCGACGGATACATGCTCAATCATGTACGCAGTGATACCATGTTTCTAGTGGTGAATGACGACGGAGTTAGTTTACCACGCCCTAGCTAGTGAGAGGTCGGACTAAGAAGAATATAGATCCAAGCAGACACTGGCAAGGAGGAGACCGGCCACGTAGGTGCTTAGTTACGACCATATCCTACAAGAGGAGAGGACGCGGAAAGATGTGCATAGTAACGCTCATAGGGCCTATGTCCCCCAAGGTACTGCCGGAACGTACCCTGGGTACGGTCCGGTATACCGGAGCGGAACGTACGCGCTGGTCACCTATTGATACTGGTTAAGGTTACGGATTACGGTTCGGGTACGGTTTCGGGTTCCGGCGCGGTTCGGGTCTAGGCGTTAGGGAGCTAGGCGTAGGCGACTCCCTCGACGTCGTTAGTGGAGTACAGAGCGGACGGCTACGGGCTCGGCCGGCATATCTAAATAGTACAGCATACGGACCGTCCAGCGTTCCGGATAAGAAGCGGCCCGTACCCCAGGGTACGTTCGCGGCACCAGAGTACCGTATTGTCTCGCGCCGGGGACCATTAGACCGCCTATCAGCGCCATAGTAACAACCATACCGTGGAAGGTAGGGGCAGGGCTGGGATATGCATAGTAACAAGAGTCCATAACAGAAGAGTCCATTTCAATTATGGACTCTTGATAGGATGAACCGCCTAAGCATACGGGTGGCAAGGTCAGGGGGCTGGCCCCTGGAATTGTGCATAGTAAGCCAAGCATGAAAACTGGCCGTGGAAGGTAGGGGCTGCAGGCGCTGGGATGTGCATTAGGTAACAACGCACTACCGTTGAATGCGGGGTAGGGGGCGTCGACCTGGAATCGTGCGATAGTAACAAGCATACCGTAGAAGGAGGGGGCTGGCTGGAAGATGTGCACATAGTAAACAAGCTATCAACCGTAGATAGTAGGGGCGGAGCCTGGTCCTGGCCAATGTGCACAGTCAACAACATAATCTGCACCGTGGAAGGTAGGGGGCTGGGCTGGAATGTGCATAGTAACAAGCATACCGTGGAAGGTAGGGGGCTGGGCTGGAATGCATGGCTACACGTCACGCACGCATACCCGTGAAAGGTAGGCGGCTGGTTCTGCGATGTGGCATAGTAACAAAGCCCAGACCCGTTGGAAGGTAGGGGGCTGGGCTGGAATGTGCATAGTAACAACCATACCGTGGAAGGTAGGGGGCTGGGCTGGAATGTGCATAGTAACAAGCATACCCCGTGGGAGGCCAGGTAGCAGGGTCCAGGGGCTGGATGCTGCCATAGTACAACCAGGCATACAGACCACCCGGAATAGAAGAGGACGTGGCTGTGGATTGGGTCCGAACACTGCGAAGCACTCGCCGTCTGAATGGTAAG
>NW_014577107.1:676953-683934 GCF_000485595.1 Priapulus caudatus | reverse complement strand
AGAGACGAAAGGAGAGATGGAGAGAGAGAGAGAGAGAGAGAGATAGATAGAGAGAGAGAGAGAGAGAGAGAGAGAGAAAAAAAAAGAGTAGAGAGATAGAGAGTAATGCTAATTAAGACCGTAAAGCGCGTCTTCGGCTACCTATTATCGACGCGCTCGCGCGATTTTACGACGCTCGTTATGAGCAGAGTTACGGACCTATTCGCGACCGTCGGCTGCTATGCGCCATCGTTCTATTTGCCGTGAAGTGCATCGTTCGTCGTAGTCGTCGCCACTCTGCTCTGATCGCTATTGCAACGTACGCCACCTGTGTCCTCCATGCTTACTATCAGCTGCTAACGCTGGCACTTCCGCATCTTGCATAATTATACATCGACTGTGTTTGTTATTGTTGTTTGTTGTTGTTGTTGTTATTGCTTTTCTCGCTATGTTACTGCTGCTGGCTGTTGTTGTGGTTTGTTATTTTGGTTGTGCTGCGATGGTGGTGGCTGCTGCCTACTGATGTTGTTCTTGTTTTTTTTTCTGGGCTACTGTTGCTGTTACTGCTGTCGATGTTAAAGTCCGCCGTCGTCCGTCGTCGTCGTCGTCGTCGTCCGTCGTCGTTTGTTGTTGTTGTTAGCTGCTGCTGGTGGTGATGCGTGCTGCTGGCTTGCTACTGAGGTGTTGCTACTGCTACTGTTAGTGGTGGCCTGCTCGCTGCTACTGTAGTGGTGCTGCTGCTGCCTAGGCTGTTAGTGGTGCTGCTGCTACTGTTAGTGGTGCTGCTGCTGCTACTGTTAGTGGTGCTGCTGCTGCTACTGTTAGTGGTGCTGCTGCTGCTACTGTTAGTGGTGCTGCTGCTGCTACTGACGTGCTGCTGCTGCTACTGTTAGTGGTGGTGCTGCGCGTTATTTAATTTATATTTGACAATGTCCCTGATCAGAAACATCTACATTTTTTATAAATAAATGAATCTTGGCCATGCAAGGTTTTGCAACTGATGCACAAAAGCGAACTGATAAACTTTTAAATGTATTAGGCGTCTAAATCTTTACTCATGCACCGTCACCATTATGAGATTTGCGCGTTCTCTTAGGACGATATACGCGGCAAATGTCAATCCTACTGAAATTATAACAGTTTTTGTAAAGAGTATTTCCAATGCAGCAGAGGCGAATTTTTTTAATAGGAGTAGGCAGCCTATATTGACTAACGGTTTCCGTTGCGACCATCAATTTTTATGCATACGCGAGATACGGTTCACTTATAGGCCTCACAGATGCGCATCCAAACCGCTAAATTTCTCCAGTATTGAGACTAGCAAATACTTCGTGTCATGGCATAATCACACTAACCTTATGGCTAAAATAAACTCTAGTTCCTCCCATTTCACTGGCCGTTTGCTCTTAAACCAGCAAGAAAGAGGTGAGAAAACTGTGCATTCTGGCGCAAACGTTGCCGACTGTTTCCCAAACAAAATAGCCTCGAAGTGGTTGACGTTGACGTCACATGTTTTTATCTTGTGCTGGCGGGCGCCGGTACGCGTTCTGTACCGGCCGCAGTCGCTGCACGGTTTGCTTGGGGATTTGGGGGGGGGGGGGAAACTGTCAACAACATCGTGAGAATTCTTTCAACAACATTGGAGGTATTTTCAAATCCCTTTTTATAAGAACACAGCGCGCAGTGAATGCGGAGGAACTAGAGTTTATGTTGCGCATATAGGTAGTATGATTATGCCTGATCAAGATTATTTTGCTAGTCTAAGTACTGGAGAAATTAGCGGTTTGGATGGCGCATTGTGAGCCTTTAACTGGGCGTAAAAACGGGCAGATTTATGGGAATTATGCGCGCCTTAGTATCGCATTCCCATATGAACTCCACATAGTGGGGCAGATATGTGCTTTTACCACAAAACCCACAATTATTTCACATATCTGCCCCAATAACATGCCACGAACTACAAGATACTATAGTTATCAAACGGACTATAATCGCTCACAACGTTCACTCCACCACAAAAACACGTCTCACCAGAGAACGAGTTTAATTTGTCACGAATGCTGATAGCTATACGGACACCTTAAAAGTCGAGAGTTTCACATGAAATAATCTGTAATTTCACAGAAAAGGCAAGACGTCGCCAAGAGCATATGCTCGTGTTGCTGATGGATGAGCCAAGAAGCCAGAGGAGATATATCTCTATGCTCAAACCAAAAAATTTCATGAAATTTCCAGCACCTAATTATGTTACCACACAAATTTTGAATTTTTTTGTAAAAATGGTATTTTAGATATTTCTCAACTACCAGAAAGAGGAGTGAGGATACAAAATTTTTGCCACATGTTAAGCACAATAGTGCGTCAGGATTATTCTTTAAGTTACATATTTACCGAGAAAAATGGAAGAAACTGCTTAAAAATCAAGTTGTGTGTTAGAATTGAAAATTTTAGCGAATAAAGAAGCATAACTAATAAAATACAGCACTTAATAACAATCCCTGACGCACTTTTTTACAGCAATATGTTACCACTAAAACGAGTGTAAAATTAAATTAATCCGAGTTGTAATCACAGAGAAATATCCATTTATACATCGGCTACTATGTCAGAAATCGAAACGGAGAAATCAGCGTTTTTCTATTTTTCACAATGATTGACCGCCTGTGTGTAAAATGGGTGAACGTATGTGAAATATCTACTGTTAGTACTTACTGCGACATATCCATGACTAACTGACACCACTAAATTGGTAATATGTTCCATGTACCTTGAGAAATTGTGAGAAATTACGAGGTTACCACCGCACTTTCATGCAAAACACGCGCCTAAATGCAAGGTGTGTAACAAGGGAAACGGGGCTATTTTCGGTCGCGCGGCAATTTCAACTATGACTGGCAGATGACAGCTGTAAGAGGGTTGATGCTGAATGTCTGTGAATAGTCTGTGAATGTCTGTGAATAGTCTGTGAATAGTCTGTGAATAGTCAGTGAATGTCTGTGTCTGAATGTAGTGAATGATACTGGCTTAGTAAATATCATGAAAATTCTGGTTGTATCATGTCTCTGACGTCATCAGTGACGTCAGCTGCTGCTCACTACACGTGTACGCGGGCAATCAAAACGCTCTAAAAGTTCACATGTATACCGTTATATGGAGAAATGAAGGTGGCACATGGTGTTAGCCATCGAATAAAGTTGAAAATGAAAAATCGGTAAAATTTTGCCTAAAACCTTGAGAGTATCCTTTTAAGTAACGTCTATAACGACATATTACTCGAGGCTTTTCACCGTCTATGTTCGCAGTCGAGCAAGCACCGGCGCTGCCCAATGTACGACGTATACGAGGAATTGAAACAGCGATGTTCAGAGGGTTCGTGCATCAAGGGCACGCCAGAGAACGAAGACATCTGCAATTCCCCGCACGACTTCTTAACCCCCAACCTCGAGCTGACGTCGTTTCGAATTGCCCTTCCGCCTCCATACACCGCATAGGAGCATTCTGGGTGAAGCCATGCATTTTGATATTGCCTACGCGGCGAAAGCTGACCAAGCAGCGGCAGTTAAATGACGCAGAAAAGATGTACACACGTATCGTAGTTAATGTAGACGTGCGTGTACATCACAGTATAATTAAATGCTACTGTTTACGTATAGCTAAGAGGGAAGCTAAGCTATGACTAATCGCACACAAACACCCACAGTCTATTTATCACCTTAACGTAAGCCCGCGGCACCTGAGCGCCAAAGGACTAAAACGCTCATTGGAAATGTCAAGGTTACTAAGATGGATCGCAAGGGGGGGGGCTTAGCCCCACTGTGGGTGCTCACACGCACGCACACCACGGCTGACGCACGCACGCACGCACGTACATGCACGCGCACACGCACACCACACACCACGCACGCGCACACACATGCACATCGTCGCATGGTATATTCACACGCATGCACCACTTTGTAGAATAGTCACAACAAGTTCGGTGATTTAACGTTTTTGGCCCATAAAACCTATACGCCAGCTTTTGGAATATCATATGCGCCACGGCAAGATGCCATAAACAACCCTAACGCACCTGATACCTATGAACTATGAACCCATGACGAGCAGGTGGGCAAGCACAGCGAGACACACATGCGAGCGAAACACGTGCTGTCAAATATAAACAAACACGATTCGACACTTGTTAAGCAAAGAGCAAGTAGAATACGAGATAGAGATAGGCAATAAGCCGATACAGAGTGACTATTATCATAAACAACCCGTGTTCACTTTGCCGCTATAATATGGCCGACGGTTAGTCGGACTGTTTCTACGGCAGCCCGTTTTTACGATTTTAATTATTTACTCGCTGACTTCTGCATGGCTATGGTCCCGCGAGCAACCAGCGAGTTGACATATTATTCATCACCGTCTCGGCTCATTTTAGCGGCTACGCGTGAAGATTTCATCCCGAAAATTATTCGTAAATGTTAACCGAGTGTAAATTATATAATCCATTAAGTGTTGCAACGATTTTTCGATTAAATTCTCATTTTTTTCTCAGATGGGGATCATCACCGTCTGACTTCGATGTGAACTAGTCCGTCCACGTGTGTAGCGTTGCCGGGGTGAAGGCACCCGCCACCTGATCACTCAGCCTGGCCTCCATAGTACGCACGAAACACACTTCCTATACATCTGCATGGATTACGAATTAATTACATACAGAGAGAGTATGTACACAGTGAATATTAAGTGAAGACGATACGAAAAACGGATTATGACTGCACGAGCGCAGCTGTTATGAAACGGACTCCATACGTTAGGCGAGTGCGAAGTGCCTCATTGTGAAACACCAATAGCTGCAGCTGAGATTCCGAGAATATATGAGCGCTCTTCTTCTCCGCCAGAGGCGCTGGCGGTTTCATTAAAACGTTCTCACTCGAGACAGCTGTTTACCGTGCGATGACCTCAGTAACAGCCTGGAATTACCCTACCTAACAAATCCCGTTCCGGATGCTAGCCTGGCTTTCATCCTTCAAACCATATTACCCGAGTCGCTAATATTATCAAATGCTACTCAATGCAGATTTCCAAACTACGGTTGAACGTTTGCATTGCAAATAAACGCGAATGAAATGACTTCCGTCAAAACTGCATAAACAGAATAACTTATAGATGACGAAAAACGGACTCAACTCTAATTTCCCGGAGAAATTGCAGCCCAATTTCCATTTCGCATAAACAGGCATTACGAAACTTTCGTCGCGCTCGCACGGACACGTACACGGAGAGTTTTCGGCGTCTTGGCGGTGACATCCTAGGTCTTCCACGTACGCGATACGATGTAGAGTAGAGAACTCACGGCTACACGGCGCGCCGTTCACACACGCATCAACATAACCGAACGCGAAGGGCAACAAAAACACACCCGCCGGAAGGCATTTCTCCCTCGCTCGCAGCTAGCGCGTCGGCGGCGCGTGGCGACGTTTCGCAGGCGCCATCCTTGCCGCCGCAACGACAGCACTTAATAACGCAGAGCACACACCGCGCCGACGACAGAGCGACATCGGCGTCGCATTCGTGCGCCGTTTCCCACTCGTGAATGCCATTGAAATATTAATCCGCCGTGCTCAATAATTCAGCGGCTGGCGCACAAACAGTCATCTCCAAGTTGAGGGAATTATAGGTCTAATACAGGAACGGCATCAAACATTCATGAAGAAATTGAATGGAGAAATGGCCGCGCTCGCTCACTGCTAGGGTAACGTATCCTGGTCGCCTTCGTGTCGCACGCACGCAGGCACGCACGCACGCACGCACGCACGCACGCACGCTTAGAGCGCGCCGAAACAGTACGCCATTACAAACGTTCTTTTGTTTCTCACGCTGTTAGCAACACGCGCCTAACATTTCAATAGGTTTGTCTCGTCTTCCACTGCGCGCCGTCCTCCCGCCACGACTGTTAAGATGGAAAGCATTCACTTCTTTCTGTGTGCGTCAGTATATAGTTAAAGAAGATGCGATAGATGCAGTTACTGGAAACCTGCTCACATATAGGCATTTATTTCCTACATTAAACGATAAAATGCAGCTATATACTTGTATTCAGTCAACGTAGTTGACACCACGTGACGAACCTGCGGTCCTTTATTGCTGTATATTAATCCGGGTCTTTTTCCGGGTATTAGTTACACAGTTCGGTTTCGGTGAAAAAAACAATGGCTGCACATGCATGCCTAGCTTTATAGTATTCGGCATTTGTCCCCGCCGACTGTCGAACGACCCATTAATCAGATTAGCTGAAGTTGTTTTATATCGAGTTGTCACGTATAAATAACAATTACGAATTAAATATGCATAAAATTGCTATTAGTGCACTTGGTAATTGGCCGGAATGCTTTCTCTTCCGCGAGTTAAATACTACGAAACGCAATTACGCGACACTTCACAGTTAATTGCAGGGTTGTGGGAATGTATTCAGGTAAAGTCGAGGAATCTCATCTTTGGTGCCACTCGTGTCTTGATCATGGAACAATACAGGGCACGTGCGTGACGTCATTCGCCTGCCAACACGTGTTGTTAGATAATTTAACAGCACGTGTTCATGAATTCCTGTATAGGAAACTGTCATGATCGCGGCCATAGTGGCTGCTAACAAACCTCAAGAAATCTGCACGCTGAAATGATACGGAAATCACAGTCGCAATTCCGCGTATTATCGCAGTCGCAATTGCAGAGATAACTAAAGTAAATGAGTACTGTAACCGGTATAACTATTACAATTACATTGGTCTCTCTGGAGTTAGAATTCCACATGGGTTCTTAACCTGTGGTCCATGGACCCCTTTGGGGTCCGTGGATGGGCCTCAGGGGGTCCGTGAACCCCAGTGTATGCGAATTACTGTGTTTATGTGCTTATGAGCATTTTTCTGAGGCGGGGTCTGTACAGTATATCTTTCACCATATTCTCAAAGGGGTCCATGACTCAAAAAAGGTTAAGAACCACTGTGTTGTATTGTA
>NW_014577107.1:666254-670640 GCF_000485595.1 Priapulus caudatus | reverse complement strand
TCTACGTCTACGTCTACGTCTACCGTGGTTATCTCTGCTCTCTACGCTGCTGCTGCACATACTTGGATAAACAGTTACAGTCGGTGACTTGGAAATCACATCCCTCCTATCCCATACATAAAATCTGTACAAGGGTGGCGTAATATAATAATACAATAGGCTAACGTCCATAGTAGACACTTCCACGTCCACTCAAGCCATGAATTGAACCAATAATACTAGCCCACAGGCTATACAAGTAATTACAGTCTTCGATTTTGACCAATATAGATAAGGAGATTTTGACGAAGAGACATGTGGGAATTTTTACGAATGTACCGAGGGTATTAGCACGAATGCAGCTAGAGGAACTTCGAAGAATGAACACGGATGAATGAGAATGGAGACTGGATGAATCGAGACAGTTTGAAGAAAGGTGATCGGAGAATTTCGACGAATGACGATGAGGGAATTTCGAGAAATGAAGATGAGGAATCTTTTCATATAAGGAGATGGAAAACTATTAAGGAGATTTTTTACTAATGGAGATGAGGGACGCGTGCATGAGTTCATAGATAATTAGAAACATATCACGCGAATATTGGCTGTTAGAATTTCGTTATAAAAAAATTTAACAATCGAAGGAAACTAAATTTCGATTGAAGTAAAGTATGTGTCTCAGAAGTGCACTAGGGGCATAATAACGTAATAATCAATTCGAACTGAATTTCGAAAAGGAAACTAAATTTCGATGGAAGTAAACTTAGTAAAGTATGTGTCTCAGAAGTGCACTAGGGGCATAATAACGTAATCACAACAGAGCCCGCGACTTAATTCTATGCTTAATATATACCAGGAGTCCGTTGTCAGAAACAAAATTAGTCTTAACAAAATTAGTCTAAACATTAACTTCGACTCGTTAGACCGTGGAGAACATTCGTAAAGTTACTGAGAATTGAAACAAGTGCGCAGAGCGGGACAGCGCTCACCTGACGGCAGGTGTTCTGGATTGCTAACTCACTGGCAAACGAATGAAGAGCACCCTCCCTCACGCGTTTAGCGCTCAGAGCATATATCTAGGATACTCTACTAATACAGATCTAAAATCTATGATAGCTAGGCTTTGGGCTATACCGGTAGTACAGTAATAAAGATACAGCTATGTAACTTTAATGACTTTGCTATTTAACACTGTTATCATGGATATTTATATGCGCTCGAGCGCAGCAACGCGAGGGCTATAGTGGTGGTGGTGGGGGCGAGCCCGTAAAATAGCAAAGCCAGTTGACGCGAGATGGCGCCAAAACGCGTGCAAGTGTATTCAATACATCAGAGATGGCATCACCTTCGTGCATGAATAACCTGCACTCCATTGAGTGCTGAAATCCAAAGTATATTCAGGACAGCGAGAATTTCGTATCAGCTGTGAGTTTAACACATCTGCATTGCAGGTTGCCACGGCAATAATTATGATTAGAATAGTGCCAGTTCACCCCCATGCATTGCGCAATGGCTGCCCCCATGTTTTTGACCTACCCACGCGAAGCATTCAGAGGTTCATTTACAGTGTGCTAATACAGGGTGCTACTCAGGGTGCTAATAAGTACGACTGTTTTTAGAAATAATATTGATTTAAGGCGTAAACCTTATTCACAAAACATTAATTCATGCCTTTGCAATTTAACTGTGCAACTGTAGCCTCACATCCACAATAGTAAAAGCAGTTTCAGTCCTTTGTTAACAGTCAACAAATCCATGTTATAACCCTCCTCTTCAGGGGGGTCAAGGTTACCGACACTTTACTCTTCGCTGTTAGCAGAACAGTACATTTCATGCGGTCCTTTCAATAAAGCCATACAAAATGCTGGAGGTCACCGCTAAACAAAAAAAGTTTTTCAATCGCTCCGTTCGGACCATGTCCTCCAGAAAATGTCTAAAATCTGCCCTGCGCCCCATTGACCTTTTGACCTGTGACCTCCAATTTTCGGCACTAGTGATGGCTTTTCCACCATGGATGCTATACACGGACTATACACGAGCTGGTCGAGACCGTTTAGATTTCGTGCCGCAGATCTGCATTGTCAGCCCCTATACTTAAGTTAAGGACGGAATGTTCCCCTTCTTTTACACCTCTTTGACCTTTGGACCATTTGACATCCAAACTCGTTTTGGGACGATCCCCCCCGACGTCCGGAATACTCAGTGACGTACGTCAAGCGGTTTAAGATTGTTGCCCAACTGTTGACGGACGGAGACGGCACGCACGGACGCACGCCGGCAAGCCACGCTCATTGCGATTCTACAAGCTGCATCTGACTATGTCAGATAAGCTATCATCGCAATTTTCCTCTTAACATGACGAGATCCAAGACACTCTCGTTACTTTAAAACGAAGATGACAATAATGTAATTACACTAAGTGAAACTAGTGAACTAATTACTGTGATATAATATTTTACACGGATTAGTAAATCCTGTTTTTTATTGAAAAAGACATCAGAAACACTAGTTATCTACCGATCCTGTACCAAAGCCACTGATCTCAATATACTAATCAGTGGCGATTGTTCTCTTGTTTTAGATATTTTGATGAGTCATTGCACTCGTGCATTGTGTTGCTGTGCAGAATAAAAATTCGATAATGTCGTTTTTTGCATCGGTTATTATTTATATGCGATTAACTATCATAATATGCATAAATTCCTGTCATTTACAATAACTGTATTGATTTTTTTTTAAAGTTTTACGATCGATTCTTAGCCAATCAGCAGCCTTGTGACAGAAAATCATCAAGTGTCTGTCATAGTAGCTGCGATGTGTATCTGTCAACACTATCCTCGTAACATTAATATTAGTCGTAAGTGCTATCTTAGCATTAAAGCCGCACTGATGCGCATCAAACGCTAATTTTCTCGCCAGCTACTAGACTAGCAATACTTTCGTGTCATGCATAATCACACTACGTTTATGGCCAAAATAAACTCTAGTTCCTTCCCATTTCAGTGTGCGCGTTTTGCTTAAAAACCCACCAAGAAACGAGGTACGAAATCTGGTATCTGGCGCCACGGCTTTACTTGTTTTGCCAAACAATTTCGCCTAAAGAATCAGTTAGGTGACGTCACATGTTTTTATCTTTGCTACACCGTACGCGTGTAACGCAGCACCGCTCCACGGTTCTTGCTGCAACGCCGAAAGTAGTCAACAACATCGGACAATTTGAACAACATTTTCAAATGCCTTTTTATAAGGACAAGCGCAGTGAAATGGGAGGAACTAAGAGTTTATTTTGTCATAAGATAGTGTGATTATGCGATGACAGCAAAGTATTTGCTAGGTCTAGTACTGGAGAAATTAGCGTTTTGGGTATGCGCATAGATGCGGCTTTAACAAGTCCTAACTTTTAGGATGTGGTCTGACGACGGCCCCCAGAATGAAAATCCAAAAAAGTACATATCTCTCTCTCTCCCTCACGCACGGCAACGCACGCACACACACACCAACACACGCACACGCACACGCACGCACGCACACACACACACACCAGCACACACACACACACACACACACACAACACACAACTTTAGGACAGAGGCACTCACGGAGAGTTGCATAGTCTCCCGCGAGCATTGTAACATGTATGTGGCTCGCTGTGGCGGGCTGCTGACTGACTACGCCCCTGCTGCTGACTCGCCCGCTCACTGGTGGCTGCTGCTGACTCGCCACTCGCTGACTCGACGGCGCTATCGGAATCGCGCGGTGGTACACACACACACACGCCACGCACGCACGCACGCACAGCACGCACGCACGCACGCACGCACGCACGCACGCACGCACGCACGCACCGCCACGCACGCACCGCACGCACGCACGCACGCACGCACACACACACACAACACACACACACAACACACACACACACACAACACACACACACACACACACAAACATACAAACAACACACACACGACACACACACCACACACACACACACTTAGTAACGAGCTGCTGCTGCTGCCTGGAGTTCTAAGGCGGAGCTGCTGCTGGCTGGCCGCTAAGGCGAAGCTGGCTGTTGAATCGATCGCGCCAAACAGCGTGTAACATGTTCGTGCGTCGCTGGCTGGTATGAGGCCGGGAGTAGGAGGCCACCGTGCACCTCCCCCGCCCCACAAACTCCACAACCAAATATTCTGTTCTCGAAGCCCATGGCCCCTGATCGACGCAAACATACAGAGTGGTTTAACATTGCGTAAGTTGGGACGACGACTCCCCCATCCGGTTATGACGATCAATCCACGACGGTATCAAAATGACCGCAATAGAATAACAAAATCTATTACAAACAAAATAATAATATAAAAGATTATTTCCAAAAAATGAATTTATATCGAATTTAGATCAAAATTT